>NC_089843.1:38390126-38590126 GCF_035609145.1 Eleutherodactylus coqui | reverse complement strand
ATAATGACTATTGTGTAATCCAGGCTGTAGGAGATAATGGAGGAGAGCTGCATCCATTACCTAGTGCTCCACCGCCGTTGAATCCTCTGCATCAGTTATAAAAACCCCTTTTAGAAGGCTGCATGTGACAGATTTTAATGGGGTTCTGTCATAAAAAAAAAGAATTCTATACTTACCAATTCCTTCCCAGGCAGCCTTCTTACTTGTATAGTGCCAACTTATTCCACAGTGCTTTCAGGTAATTTATTTTGCTAGTCCCCACTAAGCTGGGTGCTCATTTTACCAACCTCAGAAGGAAGGAAGGCTGAGTCAACCTTTAGCCAGGTACCTGAACCATGCAGGGACTGAACTGACAACCTTCAGCTCATGAGCAAGAGCTTAAGACTGCATTTCTGCTGCCTTAAAGGGGTTGTCCCGCGAAAGCAAGTGGGGGTATACACTTCTGTATGGCCATATTAATGCACTTTGTAATATACATTGTGCATTAATTATGAGCCATACAGAAGTTATTCACTTACCTGCTCCGTTGCTAGCGTCCCCGTCGCCATGGTGCCGTCTAATTTCAGCGTCTAATCGCCCGATTAGATGCGCTTGCGCAGTCTGGTCTTCTGGCTGGTGAATGGGGCCGATCGTAGCTCCGCCCCGTCACGTGTCCGATTCCAGCCAATCAGGAGGCTGGAATCGGCAATGGAACGCAAGGAAGGAGAAGAAAATCCATGGTGCACCATGGGAGAAGACCTGCGGTCCACCGTGGGAGAAGACCAGCGGCGCCATCTTCACAAGAAGAAAAGAAGAAGCTGCAGAACGCTGATGCAGGTAAGCGCAATGTGCTTTTTAAAAACTAACCCATGCTTTCTTTTTAACAGGGCAGAATGCGGGGGTAAGTGAAAAAAAAAAATTTTCACTTTCGCCGCGGGACAACCCCTTTAACACTCTGCACCACATGAGATCTTCACCTCACAATCTTCTCGTGCCTCCTCCAGTCCCCCAATTCATGTCACCTCCAGCCAGCCGGATCCTCCTCTTGTGACGAAGCAGTGAGGTATCACACATGCTCGCTATAGCAGGCTGCTGATGTTTCGGCATTCCCTGCTGGGCAGTGAATGCTGCGTCACTCGTACTATAGCTAATGGATGCTCCAAAACAGGAAGGCTGGAGGTGAGGTGACCTGGGGGACTGGAGGAGCCAGGAGTAGATCAGGGAGGTGAAGATCTGGTAAGAAGGCCGCTTGGGGAGGAATAGGTAAGTATAGAGTTTTTTCTTTACTGACAAAACCCCTTTAAGCTGTCCACCTTGAATTTCATTTTGTTAACACTTGTCCACATACTGCAGGTGTAAAGTGAAGCGCACATCATCTCCGGTCTGGATGATTGGAAACACAGGAGTAAACTCTGGCTCTTCAGACCAAATGGAGATGGTCCTAATGTGCCTTTTAAGTGGAGATCTTCACGGAGTTGTACAATATGAAGATCTCTTAACTTCACGCAGAAAGCTGTTAAGATGGATGTAGAGAAACTCAAAGGTGTTACATTCCGGCATGACTTGAAAGACTCTTCTGTCTGGAGACATCTTTAACCAAGGTGGATGTTATTTGCTCAGTCCACGCGGACAGCGGCGGCGCCAGGGGAAGTCTTGTAATGTTATTGTGATGCATTTTGCAATACAAATGTATCACATTGCTGATTTTCACGTGCATGAATAGGAAAAATAAAAAAAAATAAATCGCACTCGCATGCAAATCGCCCCGTGTGAATGTTTTTTAATACGCCAATTAAGATTCGGAGGCGATTGTGGGAAAAAAAATCATTTATGAGAATGTACGGTGCATAAAGGCGATTGTATAAACGCATGTGGTCGTATGAAGGAACCCCGAGGCCGGTTTTACATGGGCATTTACATTGTGCATTTGCGTGATGGTCGTTGCGTTTTTACACGCACCTGTGTCAGTTTTTCTGTATTTTTTCGCTCCCATTGATTTCAATGGGCAATTAGGTTAAATTAGCTTAAGATGTGCTATGTACAGAACATGCTGTGTATCTGCACATGCAAAATACGCTCATGTGAATGAACCCATTGTTATAAATGGGTTCTAGTCACGGCATATTGTATACGCAAATTTTACATGCGCAATACGCTGTGCAAATGCGTTCATGTGAATAAGTCCTGAGAGAAGAATCCCCCATTGTATAAACACATAGTAAATAACGGGTCGTTTTCTTGTGAGATCCGTCCATATCACAATAGATTGGAACAATGAAATCACTCGTGTAAATACGGCCTATACAATCACTTGCTGTCTGCTGAGTCCGTGTATCAATGTGTGGCGCACTGCTGCCCGGTAGGTTACCCAAGCCCATCCCGCGAAAAACTGCAACCTGTCTAATCCAATTCTTAGGGTGGTCTCAGACTAACGTGTTTTTCTCTCCTTATTACAGCGGTTATAATCACAGCCGCGTAACGGGACAAAACCATTGATTTCAGTGTTTTCGTTTTCACCAGCGGTATTCTGACAATTAATAGTACAGCCAAGAAAAGATAAGACCTGCCCCATCTTCCCTGCATTTAGTGAATACTACGTGCGGGAAAGATCTGGCAGCACCTATCTGCCCGCAGCTTTTTTCAAACTCCTGTGTTCTGCGCTGCAGAGTTTGAAAAGCTGGCGCCCCCTTGATCGGGCATGACTGCGCTCCGTACCGCCTGTTATGAAATGTAACTGGATTCAATCAGGCCGGCTCGCAGGAGCGAGTCAGAGGCCCACAGCGGATTCCGGCTGTGAGCGTGGCAGGCGAGCCTCCGCAGTGCAGTTATAGGAGTTACGCAGTAAAACACGCATGTGATTACAAATACACGCATTGCTTGAATATGTATGGCAAATGCGTGCAAAAATACGCTTACGCCATGTGACACCAGCCTAAGGGCGAGCACCCACTGGCGTTTGCGTTACCCGCGGGGAAAAAACGCAGCGTTTTCGCCGCGTGTCCCGCGGTTTTCCGCGCGTTTTCCGCGGCGTTTTTCGCGGCGTTTTCGCAGCGTTTTCGCGGCTTTGCCATTAATTTCCATGGAGAAAAATAAGGACACATATGCAACTGACAGTTCCTATGTTAAAAACGCAAACGCAATGCAAAAAAAACGCCAGTGGACAGGAACACATGTTATCTCTATGCCTGTGCAGGAAAAACGCAAAACGCAAAACGCAGGTAAAAAAACGCCAGTGGGTGCTCGCCCTAAGGCTGCCTGTCCACCGGTGGGTTAAAATTGCGTTCCCCACGGCGATAATCCGGTCGCGGGGAATGCAGTGAAAGCTCTCTATAGCATTGCTATGGAGAGCGCTTCCCCCGTCCACAAGTGGAGAATCATTGCGATTCTCCGCTCGCGGGCAGCAATTCACAGCATACTGCGAATTTACCACGATTCTCCCCTGTCAGCCTAACCTGTCAGATAGGCTGACAGTGGAGATCCGTCTGCCGGCTCCTGCTCCCCGGGCGGTGGTATCCCGTAGCGGATCTCCACCACGGGATACTGCAATGCCTGTGGACAGGCAGCATTAAGGGCCCACATACACATCCGTAAGTGCTTTACGTGAGCCCGCCGGTGCCATAAAAACTCCTGAATGACAAAGGGATTGGCGCTTGTATGCCGAGGCCGCAGCCATGAGGCCTGGGGAGTCACCCCCCTCCCCCTCACCGACTCACCTCCTCTCTCCTCCCCTCTGGCCGTTTCCAATGGGAGGGGCGGGGTGCAGCTAATCTTATGCCCCTCCCAGCCCTTTGCCCGCAGCCAGAATTTAGCCATGCCCCTGTCCCACCCCCTCCCATTGCAAACAGTGGCAAGGCGTGGAGAGGAGAAGAGAAAGCGGAGGGAGTTTAGCAATCACGCTGCTAAACTTCCTCCCACCTCCCTTCTCCGGCAGCTGTCATTGGCTCCCATAGGAATCTATGCAGCTGCCGCCGCCAACGTGACAGTGCCCGACCATGAAAATACACCCCTGCGCACTGATACATTATAAGTAGAGATGAGCGAGCACCAAAATGCTCAGGTGCTCGTTACTCTAGTCGAACTTCCCGCGATGCTCGAGGGTTCGTTTCGAGTAACGAACCCCATTAAAGTCAATGGGCGACCCGAGCATTTTTGTATATCGCCGATGCTCGCTAAGGTTTTCATTTGTGAAAATCTGGAGAATTCACAAAAGTGATGGGAACGACACAGAAACGGATAGGGCAGGCGAGGGGCTACATGTAGGGCTGCATCTCAAGTTCCCAGGTCCCACTATTAAGCCACAATAGTGGCAAGAGTGAGACCCCCCCCACACACACGCTGTCAGCATAAAGATCGTTCTCCTCTGCCACAGCTGTAACAGCTGTGGCAGAGAAGAACGATGTTAGCCCATTGAATTCAATGGAGCCGGCAATGAACGCGGGCTTGTTTTTTGCGGGACAAGTTGTATTTTCCCATAGTGCCATATAATGTACTGAAAGCTTTTAAAAAGAGGATTAAAATGGAAAAAATTTAATTCCACTAACTATGGTGGGGGGGGGGGGGGTCTTATTTTCACGGTGCACACGTTGTAACAAACCCGACACGATCAGTTCAGTATCGGTACAATTACTGCGATACCAAATTTATATCGCTTTTTCTGTAATGCTTTTAAAAAATGAAATATTTTTGAAAAAATATGAAATTCCTTTCTGCCGCCATCTTCTGGCCACATTAGCGTTTTTAGATTTCTGCCGACACAGTTGTGTGGGGATTTTGCGGGACGTCCTGTAGTTTCTGTTGGTACCATTTTGGAGTTCATGTGACTTTTTGGTCTCTTTTTAGTACATTTCTTCTTGGAGACCAGTTCTGGGGTTCTGTATTCTTTTCTGACGACATTCAGCATGCAGGATGAATAATTGTGTTACTTTGATAGTTCACATTTTTACGGATGCGGCGATACCAAATATGTTTTTACTTATTTCTATTATTAATTTGAGAAAAGTAATTTTTTTAACATTTTTACGTCCTTTTATTTTTTCCAATAATTAATAACACGTATTTTACTTCTTTTTGCTTAGTCCTCATACAGCAGGTTCCACTGAAAGCAATGGGCTGCCGGCGAGCACGGGATGAATTTTCGGGAAGGGCTTAAAAATATAAGCCCTTACCTGAAAATCATCCTAAAAGGTGTAAAAATAATAAAAAAAATGTATACTCACCTTCCCGCTGAAGCTAGAGTTCAGCCGCGTCTGGCCGGCAGTTCTGCTGAACTGCTCTGAGTAGTATTCAGCAGCCGGGGATTTAAAATCCCCGCCTGCTGAATGAGCTGCCTCTGATTGGTCACAGCCTCACCAATCAGAGGCAGCTCTCACTCACACCCATTCATGAATTCATACATTTTTGTTTTTTTTTTTACACATTTTAGGATGATTTTCAGGTAAGGGCTTATATTTTTAAGCCCTTCCCGAAAATTCATCCCGCGCTCGCCGGCAGCCCATTGCTTTCAGTGGAACCTGCTGTATTGCCGGCTCCATTGAATTCAATGGGCTAACATCGTTCTTCTCTGCCACAGCTATGACAGCTATGGCAGAGGAGAACAATCTTTATGCTGACATATTTTTTTTATTTTTTTTTTACACATTTTAGGATGATTTTCAGGTAAGGGCTTATATTTTTAAGCCCTTCCCGAAAATTCATCCTGAGATCGCCGGCAGCTAGAGATGAGCGAACCTACTCGTTTAATTGAAAGCAATGGGCTGCCGGTAGAGATGAGAGAGCCTACTTGGCCATGCCCCTTTTTCGCCTGAGCACCGCGATTTTCGAGTACTTCAGTACTTGGGTGAAAAGATTCGGGGGGCGCCGGGGGGCGGGGGGAGGCATGGCGGCGCGGGGGGTAGCAGCGGGGAACAGGCGGGAGCCCTCTCTCTCTCCCTCTCCCTCCCACTCCCCGCTGCAACCCCTCACTCACCCAGGGCGCCCCCCGAATCTTTTCACCCGAGTAAGGAAGTACTCGAAAATCGCGGTGCTCGGGCGAAAAAGGGACGTGGCCAAGTAGGCTCGCTCATCTCTACCGGCAGCCCATTGCTTCCAATGGAGCCGGCTGTATTGCCGGCTCCATTGAATTCAATGGTCAGTGCTCGTTTAATCGTGTGGTGCTCGTCTCGAGTAACGAGCATCTCGAGCACCCTAATACTCGAACGAGCATCAAGCTCGGACGAGTATGCTCGCTCATCTCTAATTATAAGCCAATGCATCATAGGGATGGCGTATATCGACCTGTGTAAATAAGCCCTAAGCGAGTGTCCCACTGACATCGATGTCTGCCGGCTTGTTTTTTGCGGGACAAGTTGTATTTTCCCATAGTGCCATATAATGTACTGAAAGCTTTTAAAAAGAGGATTAAAATGGAAAAAATTTAATTCCACTAACTATGGGGGGGGGGGGGGGGGTGTCTTATTTTCACGGTGTACACGTTGTAACAAACCCGACACGATCAGTTCAGTATCGGTACAATTACTGCGATACCAAATTTATATCGCTTTTTCTGTAATGCTTTTAAAAAATGAAATATTTTTGAAAAAATATGAAATTCCTTTCTGCCGCCATCTTCTGGCCACATTAGCGTTTTTAGATTTCTGCCGACACAGTTGTGTGGGGATTTTGCGGGACGTCCTGTAGTTTCTGTTGGTACCATTTTGGAGTTCATGTGACTTTTTGGTCTCTTTTTAGTACATTTCTTCTTGGAGACCAGTTCTGGGGTTCTGTATTCTTTTCTGACGACATTCAGCATGCAGGATGAATAATTGTGTTACTTTGATAGTTCACATTTTTACGGATGCGGCGATACCAAATATGTTTTTACTTATTTCTATTATTAATTTGAGAAAAGTAATTTTTTTAACATTTTTACGTCCTTTTATTTTTTCCAATAATTAATAACACGTATTTTACTTATTTTTGCTTAGTCCTCATAGGGGACTTGAACCTGCGATTGTTAAGTCACTCATACAGTATAATGTAATACCCCAATATTACATTATACAGCATTTTGACGGGCAGTTTATGAAGGTATGACACAGGAATGCCTTGTTAGGCATCCATTCATGGCAGCTCTGGGGGCCTTCAGAAGACTCCTGGCTCCCATTGCATCCAAACGGCTCCCTGGCACAAGGATTGGGGGATTTAAATGTCATTGTTAGAACTGACCGCGACATTCAGCTGCCATCAGTATCGGCGCTGATCGTGGCTGTTGCAGGCAGGTGTCAGCACCCGCCTTCTATGGAGCGCACACCCAGGACCTAACTGGACATCTTGTGGTGTTAAGGGGTTAAAGGGGATGTCTGGTTTAGAAAATCCATTGTTAAAAACTGACTTCTATGGAGGTGTAGAAGCAGCCCAGGTGGTTCTTCTCGTGCCCTTTAAGTGCCCATATAATACTGCCAGACACTATAGCTCCCACATAGTAGTGCAATCCACTTCCAAGGCAATTCCTCTTTACACGGCTAAGGCCGGCTTCACACTAGCGATAGGCTATTTTGCGTTGTACTGCCTATGATTTCAATGGAGCCAGCGCTGGTGGTGCTGGCCCCATTTAACCCTTTCCAATCCACTGTCTGACGCATGAAGACATTCTGATTGAAGGCTGTACAGCTCCGATGTCGGAAGACGCCCGACAGGGTATTCTTACTGTATATTACTGGCCTCTCTGTTGTCAGGAGCCTCTCCGGCATGTAATATACTTCAGTACTGGCTCTAGCCAGCAGATGGCGCCATTGTAAATTGGCAGAAAGAGAAAGCCCCCTAGGAAACCCTGAATCCAAAATTGGATTGCAAAGGGTTAAGGCAATGGGCGACAGCGCTGCTTTTTCTTAGCACTGCAGTGAAGGCATTGCAAATGAGAATGAAACCATTGAAAATCATTGGTTTCATTTTTATGCGTTTTCACTCATATTCGCAACGCAAAATAGCTTATCGCCAGTGTGAAGCCGGCCTAAATAATACCGGATAGTTGTACTTTGCATCTAAAGTTCTAAGGACCTCCTAGTGAAAGAAGGGTCCTTCGCAATCACCCCTAAAACCAGCCTTCCTGTAGTGGAGGGCAAGATCCTTCTCTGGACAGAGGTGCCATCACGGCCCCTACAGTTTAGTCCTCGCCCCATTATTAGGCTGTGTTCACAAGGGACGGAGTTTCCATGTGGACTGTCTGCGCAATTTCCAGTAGCAGCAAAGAGACTTTCTAATTATTGATCACAGACTGCAGAAGAAAAATCCACCCAAAACTCAAGCGGAAATTGACCGGCGGAGCAGATCTAAAATCCTCATCGTGTCAAATATCGCAGCAGATATGCCACAGATTTCAGCGATCCCCCCGCGCCGCAGAGGAGCGGAAGTGCTTCACATTGATTCCAATGGGATTACCTGTCATCTCCATCTTGCATCGTCATGTTACACCAATGCTACTAAAACTGAAACAAAGAGCAAAAGAATTACCATACAAGTGACTGCCCCCTGCGGACCTCGTGATGTCAGTGCGGACACTAAATTAGGACTGCACAGGAAAATAAAATGTGATTTTCACCCGTCCGCCTTCCTGTAAGCAAGTGTGACAGTCTGGTTGTCACGCTCCCCGCAGACTCAGCATCCAGCCTTATCTGAGACGCTGCAGGTCCGCTGATACAGACGGCTACATTACATGGCAGCTGGGATACTCTAACAGGTGACATGTAGCAGAATTAGCAGTGGTGTTAATGGTACCCGTAGTCATTGCTGGAGTGTTGGTGCAGATGTAGCAAAGTTTAACTTAATGTGTTGTATAAATACAGAACACAAGTTTTTGTTGCTTTTTTAGTGGGTTTTGTTGTGATTAGATAACTTTGCAGCAATTTATCAGCGTTGGCTTAAACTTCACTACATTTGTAGTTGTAGTATTTACAGAGTCAAGTCACATAATTGTAACCGCCATGTGCCGCATGGACAGCACTTAGACGGGTCGGGAGTGACCCAGTATGGCACCGATAGGTGGTCGTGGGTATCTAAAGCCATGCTGACTGGAGTGCATCCCACGGTTGCTGGAGGGTGCGTGGGGGGGATCCATAGAGTGATTATGATGATGGTCCCACAGATGTGCATTAAGGTGCTCCCACAAATGCACATTTGGTTGCAGTCTGGGGAATTAGGGGGCCAGGGAAGTACTTGGAAGTCTTGGTCGTGCTCTTCCAACCACTGTTGGACATTTCTAGCCATATGAGATGTTGCATTGTCTTTGTGGACGATCTCCTCCACCCCAGGTAAGACAGACAGCATGTATGGGTGTATATGATCTGCAAGGATATATTCATAACCTGATCAGCCCAGAGTGCCTTCCGCATGGATGAGCGGCCCAGGGAATGCCCAGACAGTAACGCTGCCACCAGGTTGTGTTCTTCCAGCAATGGTTGCAGGCTGTTTGTTCTCTGATGTTTCTTGCCTGACACACCAACATCCATCTATTCAATACAGTAGAAAGTGTGACTCATCAGAGAAGGCAACCCTTTGCCAATCAGCGGTGGTCCAATTCTGCTACTGCCGTGCAAACTGAAGCCTTTTCTTCCGATGCACCTTTGTTAGCACAGGTACAGTGACATCCGTCTACTTCGGAGCCCCGTATGCAGTAGGGTTCACCGGACTGTTGTTTTAGACACGTCTGGCAGCCCCCTGGTTCATTTTCATGGTGAGCTGCTCCCTGTAGTGTATCGGTCATTTCTCGTACACCTTTATAGCCGTCGTTCTCCTTCCACACCAATGGCTCGTGGTGCTCCGCAGTTTCCATATCCATTATTCCTATTGGTGCCAACCGTCCACTTTCACCGCAGCAGCACACGAAAAGTTAACAAACTACACTGTTTGAGAAATACCGCCACCCTCGGCCCGGAAGCCAATAATCATCCCTGTTTACAACTCTGATAAATCACCTCTTACCCGTCACAACAACGAGTGATATATGAGCAGACGGCCGATCACACAACTTATATACCCACCAAGCCCACCACACGCCACTTCCTTCATGCACTACCAATGGCGAAAGTAGGAGGTGGTCATAATAATGTGATGCGACTGAGTATATTAGTAGTAGTGATAGTCTTGTTGCTAGCATTAGTACGGTATGGTCACACATAGTGTAAATGTTATGTTCTTTCCGCAGCCAAACCGCCTGCAGGAGCTCGCAGCATTTTATAGTACAAGCAAAGTAGATGAGATTGCAAGAAATCTGATCCATGTAGAACAGAGAACAACCTGCGGTAGAATTTGACCTACGATGCAGATTTGAAATCCACAGAATGTCAATGCAAGCAGGCGGTCGTCACTGCAGGTTTCACTGCTTCACATTACGGGGGGGGGGGGGGGGAATCTGCATCAAAATCCGCAGCACTTGGTATGAATATGGGGACGATTTTCTGCTGCAGGGTCATTCCGGTAATTTGTTGTCAGGGGTCTGTCATGCAGAACCATCTGGGAGAACAGTTTAGTTATTCCTATCTCTGAATATATACATAGCAGACCAACAGAAGAATTCATGGCTGCTACAGATCACACGTATTAATGAGGATAATGTGGCTGGAATATTTAAATACACAAAAAATACAATATAAAAAAAATAAGCGCAGTGTCACGGATGTGAGATTACTGTGGGACGACCCTGCAGAGGAGCTACTACATGTATACACCCACTAATAGTTACACTGTGCAAACCTAGGCTGTATTCACACAAGCAAGTGTGATATTGGCCGGAGAAAACTGGATGGGGATTTTACATGCAATTACAAAAAAAACGCAGCACATCACTGCACATGCGATTTTTACATACTGTACAGGGATTGGCCGGCAGAGGACTGAGGACTGAGGACTGAGGACTGATGACTGATGACTGAGGACTGATGACTGATGACTGATGACTGAGGACTGATGACTGATGACTGATGACTGAGGACTGATGACGCGCCCTTCACACTGCTTGGGACATCTGGAAGAATGATTTCCAGAGAAGACAAGGCGAGCGCTACCCTGAGTCCTGTGTCATGCCCACAGTAAAGCATCCTGAAACCATTAGTGTGAGGGGTCACTTGTCATCCAGTGGAGTGGGCTCACTCACAGCCTACGAACATGGCCATGAATAAAGAATGGGGTCTAAACATCCTCCAACCATCCAGGAGCAACTTCTGCCAACCATCAAGGAGCAACTTCTGCCAACCATCAAGGAGCAACTTCTCCCAACCATCAAGGAGCAACTTCTCCCAACCATCAAGGAGCAACTTCTGCCAACGATCAAGGAGCAACTTCTCCCAACCATCCAGAAGCAACTTCTCCAAACCATCCAAGAGCAACTTCACCCAACCATCCAAGAGCAACTTCTCCCAACCATCCAAGAGCAACTTCTCCCAACCATCTAGGAGCAACGTCTGCCAACCGTTAAGGAGCAACTTCTCCCAACCATCTAAGAGCAATCTGGTGATGAACAATGAATTTTCCACCATGATGGAGCTCCATGTGACAAGACAAATGTGATAACTAAGTGGCTCAGTGAGCAAAACATTGTCATTTTGGGTCCATGGCCAGGAAACTCCCCAGACCTCAACCCCATTGAGAACTTGTGATCAAATCTCAAAAAGCGAGTGGACAAACGAAAACACAGAAATTGTGATTAACTTCAAGCACTGATTAGGAAGAATGGGTCATGAATCGTCATCAGTCAGAATTTGGCCTATGGGCTCCTGCAGAGGAGTGATTTTGTGTGTTTTCACGTGCACAAAATTTCCAAGGACAATAGAACCCTTTTTGAAAGGGGTTCCCTCACATTGAGCGTTTTTGTGCATAATTTTTGCGCGCGTGAAAGCATACACGACACGCTCTATTTTTGTGCACACCCAAGGTACCATAGGAGTCTATGAGGGTGCACAAATGCGTGCCCTATCACCACAAAATCACACATCGAATTGCACAATTTTGTGGTGTTAATTGATGACACCGGAGGCTAATTAGGCTGCTCAGCTGATTCAATCATGGTGCGGTTGTGTACCGTGCCAATGTGAACGGGCCTGGCAGCGCGGATACGTACGCGGGAACATGTGATATTGCTCCATACAGAGCACAATCACAATACACTCTCATGAGCGTATATACGCATACGCTCATGTGCAGAAGCCCGAAGGACTCTTTCACACGAGTATATTTGCATCTGCAATGTGCAGAGAATACAATCCATTGTTTTGAATGGGTTCATTGTCATATTCCCATGCTCTATTTTAGTAACCCCACAGGAGTATATGTGGGGTGTGCAAGCGCGCACCGAGGTCCTGCACGATTGCACAATTTCGCATGGAAAAGAACACAACGAGGACTATTCATTGTACATAGCCTTTTAATCTCAGGGTGTGGCTGTGTTCCATACCCATTTCAACAGCCCAGTCAGCTAGAAAAGTACAGTAAAATGCAGATATGTGCGCGATAGTGCAATGCCCACAGCACAAAAAAGTTGCACTATCGCGTGTGTTTGGTGCATATACTCGATGGAAGCCTCCCCTTAAAGGTCTAAAAACACTGGAGCAGTAAACTTTGTGAAAACCAAAACTTGTGTCAGTCTCAAAACCTTTGGCCACATGGGTACAGCTTACATAAGGCCTTATTCACACAACCAAATATATGCAACTTTTGTAGCTGCATCTAAAAATTGTGACCATCTGAAGCTTTGAATTTCAATGTATTCATTCAGATGGTCGATTTTTGGGCACGTAAAAAATTAGTGTCGGAAAAAATAGGACATCGGCAACCGATTTTATATGCAGCGTCAGCAGATGAGTATCTTTGGCTTACATATGCTGGAAGCTCCCATAGGCTCCTATGGGAGCTGAAAAAAAAAGGAGGAAAAGGGAGTTTAACTGCCAACATTGGGAAAGCTTACAGCTGGCTCTATTTAAGCAATAATAGTCATTCCGAGGATTTCTGCCAACCAAGGGATTTCTTCTTTCATGCAATTTTTCACCGCGTATGACCGAGCGTAAAAACGCATGTGGTTGTGTTAGAGTGGCCTGAGGCCTTATTCACGTGAGCGTTTTTATGCGGCTAGTATAGCCGCGAGATAAAATCTGAAGTATTGGTTTCCAATGCATTCATTCAGATGAGCGAGTTTTAGTTGCTTAGAGAAATGTTGCCCTATCTTTTGCTGAGATACACGGTTATTTTAAAAAAAACGCGTTTATGGTGCTATCTTTTGACGCAGAAGTTTTTTAGTCGCATCAAAGAATCGATCATCTGAAAGTACCTATAGGAAACCATAGGCTCTTTTAGATGCGACTTTTTGACACGCCTACTCTGCGTCACAACGACGTTCGTGTAAAAGAGCCCTAACACTGAGCAGCAGGAATACAAAGTACCTGCGATAGAGAAGGAGAAATATCTCCAATCAATCTAATTAATCACACTGGCTTCTCGGGATACAATCAAGATGAAGATTTGCGGTAACTACATGAGCAGGTTGGGATCAGATGTTGTAGCTTAAAAAGAAAGGAAAACAGTAACAAAAAAAGAAAAAGAAAACACAAAGTAACAACTTTGATCTGCAACAAAGTAGCAATAACTCAAGCCTACTGCTGACCTCTAGTGGCGGCTCCGCAGAATGCAACAGCCATTCAGATAACTGTGAGAGTAGCAGCTATCACAGGAAGAGAGGGGAGGAGACCTGGCTGCCCAAGTGAATGAATTACAGTCCGGGAGGCTTCCTTATCCATGCAATGTGAGTTTTTGCAAAGCTCCTCTGAGCTGCTGAGACCTTGTAGTGCTGCTGCCATGGAGAGTGGAATCAGCTAGATGCTACTGGAAGCTCCAGGTCATTGCAGGGTTCTTGCACCCACTTTGGGTTTGAAGCATCATTTAGGCTCACACTGGGGAGGAGCTGCTGCAATCCCCACTGCTGCTGCTGAGGATTCAGACAAGTAGCAGCTTCAGACACCATGTCATGCAAAGGAGGTGCATCACAAAGTTTCTCATGAGTTCCCGTGCCTCCTGAAGCTAAGGCAGAAGCTCTGCTGGGCTATGTGGTACCAAGGAGTACTTGCAAAGATGGGACCTTGTGAAGATGTCTTGAAGAAGACACCATGCCTAAACCTTCTTCTGCAAGGAATTTGAGACCTGGCTACATGGAGATGAGAACATGACTTTTTTCATCAATGAAAGCTTGTGGAACAGTTCAGAAGAGCAGGACCACCTGCTTGGTGGCAATGGGACTACTAATGGGACCTCTCTGGTGGACGGTTTGGGCCTGCAGGCATTAAGTGTTGGCGTTGTCTTGGCTGTTTTTATCTTGTTTGCCATTGTGGGCAACATCATGGTCATCTTGTCAGTGGCATGCAACAGGCAGCTACAGACTGTGACCAACTACTTCATCATCAACCTGGCCATAGCTGACCTTCTGCTCAGTACCACAGTGCTGCCCTTTTCTGCCACACTGGAGGTTCTTGGGGTTTGGGTGTTTGGAAGGATCTTCTGTGACATCTGGGCAGCTGTGGATGTGCTCTGCTGCACTGCCTCTATTATGAGTCTCTGTATCATATCCATTGACAGGTATGTAGGGGTCAAGCACTCTCTGAAATACCCAACGATCATGACTGAAAAGAAGGCTGTGGTCATCCTCATCCTTCTATGGGTTTCTTCCATGGTCATCTCCATTGGACCTCTCCTGGGGTGGAAGGAGCCTCCACCAGACAATGACAGTCAGTGTGACATCACTCAGGACCCCGGCTATGCCCTCTTCTCCTCTCTTTGCTCTTTCTACCTACCTTTGTTGGTCATTCTCATTATGTATTTCAAAGTTTACATTGTTGCCAGAAGGACCACCAAGAGCTTAGAGGCTGGGGTCAAGAGGGAGAGGAATAAGTCCATGGAAGTTGTCCTCAGGATCCACTGCAGAAGTAGTGTCATGGGGGAGTCCACATCCAGCTCCAGGTCCAAGGGACCTTTCCGGAGTTCCCTTTCTGTCAGGCTTATTAAGTTCTCCAGAGAGAAGAAAGCGGCCAAGACCCTGGCCATAGTGGTGGGGGTATTTATTCTGTGCTGGCTGCCCTTCTTCATTGTGCTGCCTCTAGGTAAGTAGCCCCTGGGATCATTAATAACCTACTATATGTTTGGTGATGCTTGCTGTAGTGTATATGTCATTGTGATTGTGCTGTATGTGTATACTGTACTGCAGAAGTTGCTTTTGGTTTGGTATAGTACAATTGTGGTGTCCGTTGTGCATACAGTATATACAAGAATTCATACACTCATATATGCATACTTACTAATCCACACATGCAAGAACTCAGGTATACCTTTAAGAATTTATACATCCAGTACACAGTTATATGCATGCTTATATGAATTCATACATTCACACATAAAGAGTCATACATTCATTTATGCATGCATACTAATTCATACATATAGGAATACATGCATACATACGACTCATGCATGCATGTAAGAATTTATATGTACAGTATGCAGATATATACATATAGGCATTCATACAGACACACATATAAGAACTCATACATTCATATATACATGCTAAATAATTCACACACATGTACAATAACTTTTGCATGCAAATAAGAATTTATACATACAGTACACAGATGCACACACACATAGAAGACCTCATATAAGAATGTATATGTACAGTACACAGATATATACATACTTGGAGGGAGTCATACATACATATAAGAACTCATACATTCATATATGCATTTAATGCATATATACAAGAACACATACATACACACATATACATACAAGAAGTCATGTATGCATCTATAAATTTATAGATACGCAGATACATACATGTATATAGGAATTCATACATACACACAAGAATTCATACATTCATATATACAAACATACTAATGCATACATAGAATACATACATATACGCACAGAAGAGCCCATGTATATACTTTAGAATCAGTACATACACAGATATATACATAACAGAATTCATACATACATACCCACATGAAAGAAATCATATATATATATATATATATATATATATATATATATATATATATATATATATACATACGTATAAACCGTCATGCATACCTGCCTTACAATAACTTTCTCATACATGAATTCTTATATACATGTTTATAGTTTTACTTCAGAACAACAGGTTGTTGTGTTGGACTTGGTGGTTGTTGTTGTGTTTGATTTCCATACACTCATCCAGACTCTCATCTTGTGTATCATTTACTAAAATGTATACAGCTTGTGCGATCTTATACTGTATGCTGTATATACACACACTGTACCTTGCTGTTTTGCTTTTAGCTACACAGTTGCAATAGCCTTGCAGAATATTTTGTTGCCTTGTTTAATAATACTAGATGATGTTTACTGACAATCCTGTGTAAAATCACAGGGTGAACTCTGCAAAATGGCAAACTCAGCTCTGCTATATATGCACATGTTAGTGTGCTGCTTTTACTGTAGTACATGCATGTTGGTTTGGTATATATGTACATATAGGTTATTATTATTAACTGATACACAAATGTAGCATCCAGGATCTGATTTTGTCAATTATAGCAGAGCTGCATTTGTCAAATATAGGAAGATGAGTTTGGCTCATTGTCAGATGTAGCAGAGCTGACTTGGTCAGATACAGTAGAGCAGGATCTGTTGGAGGTAGCAGTGCTCAGCTGACCTATCCTTTGCGGTGTTGTCTTGGTGCTGTGAGCTCCAGCATCTTCTCCTCTATCTCAGCAGTGGGGACTGCACTGTCCTGTGTCACTGACACTTCAGCTGCTGGAGATAACAGGAGGAGACCTGGGCTGATGAGCTGTAATTTGCATTACACAATTTAATGTGCTCAGTACCCAAAGTGGAAGAGCAGAGACTTAGATGCACAGATGTAGCGCAGCTAAATTTGTCATTTGGCACTGAGCATGCTGATGTGCTGCGAGTGATTTAAACATGATGCAGTGGCAAAGAGTATAAATTACAAAGTCAGCTCTGCTATACCAATATCCTGGGCACAAAGAACAGTATAGGTTCACAAAGCACCTTCAGAAGATCAGATCCTGCAAGTCAGAACCCACTGAAGTCATTAACCAAATGCATTGAGGACTTTCACACCTTTAGTAATCATAATATATTTTACCAAGTTGCACCAACAAATGAGCCGCAAACTGCAATCTGAGCGCTGCGGAATAAGCTGGGGCTATACAAATAACGATTATTAGTAGTAGTTATCTCTGATGCATCTATGTAGACAGAATTATGTAACATCCTAGAGTTTGCTATACAGTACAGCTCATGTGTAACCCTAATAGACAGGTATGAGAAATGAGATAGATAGACATGAGGTAGATAGATATGAGATAGATAGATATGAGATAGATAGATATGAGATAGATAGATATGAGATAGATAGATAGATAGATAGATAGATATGAGATAGATAGATAGATAAATAGATAGATAGATAGATAGATATGAGATAGATAGATAGATATGAGAGATAGATATGAGATAGATAGATAGATATGAGATAGATAGATAGATATGAGATAGATAGATAGATAGATATGAGATAGATAGATAGATAGATAGATAGATATGAGATAGATATGAGAGAGATAGATAGATAGATAGATAGATATGAGATAGATAGATAGGAGATAGATAGATAGATATGAGATAGATGGATGGATAGATAGATAGATAGATAGATAGATAGATAGATAGATAGATAGATAGATAGATAGATAGATAGATAGATAGATAGATAGATAGATAGATAGATAGATAGATAGATAGATAGATATGAGATAGATATGAGATAGAGGATAGATAGATGATAGATAGAAAGCCATATAGCATAGTTGATTTCGTTATTTGACTTTCTGTTGTTTGTTTTTTTTTGCAGTTTTCCAAACAGCAGGTAAACTAACTGCATTATCTTAACATGTAGCAAATTGAGCATTTCTACATGTTCTCCGCAGATTTGCCGCTTTTAGCTGGAGCACTAACTGTCAACCAAGTGGCTTACTGGAAAAATACAAGTTCCATAAATGTTTGTCCGCTGTCTTTTCTCGTATTGCCCTGCTTTTGTGTCAGTCTGTACTGTAGATCTGGCATTCTATTCATAAACCAATATCTCAGGATAAGGAAGGCTCATTAAGTTCTGCCCTATGAAGACTTTACTGAGTGTTGCAACGTATGGGACTTTGGATCTTTTAGTCTTAAAATACCCTTGATGTGAAGAGCTTAGCTTGCCTTTGATTATGTAAATATCAAGTCGTTTCACTGTAATAATAAAAGTATGTTACAGATTGTGGAGTAGTGCAGGGCTTATGTTCCCCTCCAATTACTGACACTTTACAAGGCAGCCTTTATGTAATGTCTATATCTTCATTGATTGGCATAGACATAATAAGAATGCTTGGCACATGGAAAGGTTGTCTGCTCCTGCCTGGCAACTAAGTGTGGAGCGGAACAACGTATAGACTGTTAATGTTAATCCCCATGGAGCTGGCACAGGTCGGAGTACTTATTTTATTAGTCAGCAGCATCGCCTGCACTATGAAGTGGGTACAGGGCCAAAGTTTGGATGGATGGATGGATAGATAGATATGAGATAGATAGATAGATAGATAGATAGATAGATAGTCCAACCATTCTAGATGTACCAAACCAGTAACCAAACTTCAACCGTGATGGCACATGGAGCTGTGGATTTGTCTCATATAACTTCTCTTATTCTTAGTCCCCTATCAGTGAGTAAGACATGACACAGGATATTAGTAAGAGAATGACTGGTAATAGGACGCTACAATAAGTTGTTCTTGTGCCAAGTACAACCCTAGAATGGCAAACATGAAGAGTTTATATGAGACAGGTACGGAAAAGATACCGCACCTGTGCCCTGGGGTAAGAGGCGGCTCTTTCTTCAGTTTATGAATTTACATGAGCATTCCTGTCTGGTGTGATACAATCATTACTGCATCTCTACACAGCAATAGTACTATTTGCATTTTTTGGTTATAGTGAATGTACGACTTTCATAGACCTGACATTTCATCTGTGCAAATAATGTCAAAAGAGATGATGCTTACTACTGCTTTCACAGAACGAGCCACAGTCTTCAGAATACAATAGTGCCCCCTATGTACAAGAATATAATTAATATAATACTGCCTCCTATGTACAAGAATATAACTACTATAATACTGCCCCCTATGTACACGAATATAACTACTATATTACTGCCCCCTATATACAAAAATATAACTACTATAATACTGTCCCCTATGTACAAGAATATAACTACTATAATACTGCCTCCTATGTACAAGAATATAACTACTATAATACTGCCCCCTATGCACAAAATATAACTACTATAATACTACCCCCTATATACAAAAATATAACTACTATAATACTGCCCCCTATGTACAAGAATATAACTACAATAATGCTGCCCCCTATGTACAAGAATATAATTAATATAATACTGCCTCCTATGTACAAGAATATAACTACTATAATACTGCCTCCTATGTACAAGAATATAACTACTATAATACTACCTCCTATGTACAAGAATATAACTACTATAATACTGCCCCCATGTACAAGAATATAACTACTACAATGCTGCCTCCTATGTACAAGAATATAACTACTATAATGTTGCCCCCTATGTATAAGAATATAACTACTATAATACAGCCCCCTATGTACAAGAATATACCTACTATAATACTGCCTCCTATGTACAAGAATATACCTACTATAATACTGCCCCCTATGTACAAGAACATAACTACTATAATACTGCCCCCTATTTAAAAGAAAGTATCTACTATAATACTGCCCCTATGTACAAGAATATAACTACTATAATACTGCCCCCTATGTACAAGAATATACCAACTATAATACTGCCCCCTATGTAGAAGAATATAACTACTATAATACTGCTGTCTATGTACAAGAATATAACTACTATAATACTGCCTCCCATGTACAAGAATACAACTACTATAATACTGCCCCCTATGTACAAGAATATAACTACTATAATGCTGCTTCCTATGTACAAGAATATAACTACTATAATACTGCCCCCTATGTACAAGAATATAACTACTATAATACTGCTCTCTATGTACAAGAATATAACTACTATAATACTGCCTCCCATGTACAAGAATACAACTACTATAATACTGCCCCCTATGTACCAGAATATAACTACTATAATACTGCTCCTATGTACAAGAATATAACTACTATAATACTGCCCCCTATGTACAAGAATATAACTACTATAATTCTGCCTCCTATGTACAAGAATATAACTACTATAATACTGCCTCCTATGTACAAGAATATAACTACTATAATACTGCCCCCTATGTACAAGAATATAACTACTATAATTCTGCCTCCTATGTACAAGAATATAACTACTATAATACTGCCTCCTATGTACAAGAATATAACTACTATAATACTGCCTCCTATGTACAAGAATATAACTACTATAATACTGCCTCCTATGTACAAGAATATAACTACTATAATACTGCCTCCTATGTACAAGAATATAACTACTATAATACTGCCTCCTATGTACAAGAATATAACTACTATAATACTGCCCCTATATACAAGATTATAACTACTATAATACTGCTCCCTATGTACAAGAATAAAACTACTATAATACTGCCCCCTATGTACAAGAATATAACTACTATAATACTGCTTCCTATGTACAAGAATATAACTACTATAATACTGCCCTCTGTGTACAAGAATATAACTACTATAATACTGCCCCCTATGTACAGGAATATAATACTATAATACTGCCTCCTATGTACATGAATATAACTACTATAATACTGCTTCTATGTACAAGAATATAACTACTATAATACTGCCCCTATGTACAAGAATATAACTACTATAATACTGCCCCCTATGTACAAGAATATAGCTACTATAATACTGCCTCCTATGTACAAGATTATAACTACTATAATACTGCTCCCTATGTACAAGAATATAACTACTATAATACTGCTCCCTATGTACAAGAATATAACTACTATAATACTGCTCCCTATGTACAAGAATATAACTACTATAATACTGCCTCCTATGTACAAGAATATAACTACTATAATACTGCCCCCTATGTACAAGAATATAACTACTATAATACTACCCCCTATGTACAAGAATATAACTGCTATAATACTGCATCCTATGTACAAGAATATAACTACTATAATACTGCCCCTATGTACAAGAATATAACTACTATAATACTGCCCCCTATGTACAAGAATATAACTACTATAATACCGCCCCCTATGTACAAGAATATAACTACTATAATACTGCCTCCTATGTACAAGACTATAACTACTATAATACTGCCTTCTATGTACAAGAATATAACTAGTATAATACTGCCTCCTATGTACAAGAATATAACTACTATAATACTGCCCCTATATACAAGATTATAACTACTATAATACTGCCCCCTATGTACAAGAATATAACTACTATAATACTGCCCACTATGTACAAGAATATAACTACTATAATACTGCCCCTATGTACAAGAATATAACTACTATAATACTGCCCCCAATGTACAAGAATATAACTACTGTAATACTGCCTCCTATGTACAAGAATATAACTACTATAATACTGCCCCCTATGTACAAGAATATAACTACTATAATACTGCTCCCTATGTACAAGAATATAACTACTATAATACTGCCCCTATGTACAAGTATATAACTACTATAATACTGCCTCTATGTACAAGAATATATCTACTATAATACTGCTCCTATGTACAAGAATATAACTACTATAATACTGCCCCCTATGTACAAGAATATAACTACTATAATACTTCCCCCTATGTACAAGAATATAACTACTATAATACTTCCCCCTATGTACAAGATTGGGCACAAGTGAATGTGATCTTTTTTCACTGTGTTTTTCTAGGGCCACACTGGTTCATGAGAATTGTTGGTCAGTTATGAAGCAGAGTGTTGGTGGTGTCATACTCAGGGCAGTCAGTGGGCTGCGCTCTTCAGTTTTGCTGCCATCCGCCTCTGTGCACAATTTTATATAAAAGAATTTGAGATCCTTAACCAGATGTGCCAGGATTAGAACAATATGTCTCCTTTCTTCCAAAACCAGCGCCATCTATCCATCGCTTGTGTATGTCGTTGTGCACTCCATTATAGTCCATGATTTCCATCAGATCATATTAGCCCCTCTGATATGCCAGATCTGACACTTCCATGATCTTCAGCGTTCGGCTTCTATGACAGAGCGAAAGAATCGAAATTTAAAGTGCAGATGTGAACACAGACTTTCATTAGAAGTAGATACAACTCCATCCAGTTTAGACAATGCTCTGTGAGCCAAGCAACCTGGGTTCCAGACTGATACATTGTAGCAAACCTCTACCACAAAGATTTGTGCAGCTCCTGCTAAGGTATTCAGGCTGTTTTCACATCTGCATCAGGGGTTCTGCTTTCCTGCTCCATTTGAGGGGCAGAAAGAGGGGAATCCCTTGGTCGAACAAGTCTGTCTTCTGACGGAACCGATCAGCGCTAAACGGACCTCATTGACTATATGGGGTCCATTTGGTTTCCACTGCAAAAAATTGCAGCATGCTCAATTTTTGTGCGGGCTTGAAGTCGGTGGAATCCGTCCGCAATTAACATTGCAAAAAGGTCGTTGGGAAAATCTGTACTGTGCATGTCTGCCGGCTCGCCGGCCTGACCATCAGCAGTATAGAAGGCCGCAAGGTATGCGGGGTCACCGGCCGGACACAGGGTTGGATTCCGGTGTGGGATCCCTCATCTGGAATCTGACCAGGTCGTGTGCAGCTGGCCTTACCGGTTGAAAAAGTCTTGCATCTTGTGCTGGTTTTGAGACAGAACCTCTGAATGGAGGGTGCAAAAGTGCCCTTAGCTCACTCAGACCCTTATTCAGACAGCGTACAGTTCTAAAATAGCCAATGAGGCCATTCACACCAGGATTGGATTAAGTCTATGATGGACCCTGGACTGTACAAGTCTAAAGTTTAAAAAATGATCTGATGCTAAATACATACGAGCCTCCTACATGCATATGATACCCGAGCCAAGCTTAGCACATAGATACAATACCTTAGCCGAGCTTACTATCTATATGTGATACCACAGCACATCTTAGTACATTCATATGGCAGCAGAACAAAGCATAGTACAAACACTCTTTGTCGAAACAATCCAGCTCCTAGAAGAAGTTGTCGTTTTGCTTTAAAACTTGGCATGCAGTTCCATCTCAGGCAGATATGCAAATTAGAGTTAGATGAACGATTTTGCCACCTAAGGTCCTAAAGTGGTTCCCCCCTTGGCCTATAAGAGGCTCTCGGAGGCTCCTTGTGTGTAGTGACCTCTTCTTCTGCTTGTAGAGCTTGTTGACCACTAGACGCCTCTACGACGCAGAGAAGAGAGTTCACCCAATTACCATAGTCTGAGAGGGGTGCTCTATTGGGATTGGAGAAGCTGGATGGTCGTATCGATGAATTGTCCCCCACCGGGCCGTTCTGACCAGACTGTTAGGTTGCGTGATGGCATACACAAGGCAGCCAGGCTCAGGAGAGCACCAGATAGGCTTGGATGCGAAAGTGGGACTTAGCGGTCACCCAACCACAACGAGGTCGGTTTACATAGACAGTCCATATTGTGATAGCAAAAGAAACATAATTCCTCGTAACAGCTCTAGTAGGGAAAGACGATCATGCAGCGGGAGGCTGATGTAAAGACTTAGACTTGAGGAAAAGGCTGGGTATTAATCCCTTCTGCCAGACGGACCGAGCTGATGATAGGGGCTGACTCGTTTTAGAAAGGAGCGCAGACCTTTTAGTCTGTATCAGTGCAGGAACTATTGCTGTGGTCATCGTTGCCTTATCAACATACAAGGGTAGTGGTGGGAGCAGACTTTGATGTCCATGCTCTGGCCACTCCAAGTCAGGCCCCAGGCTATGCTGGTACTCTTTGAAATGTCCCCGCCGGCATGACAGTAAAGCAGGGGCTGCAGGAAAATGCAAGAAAAGCCTTCCCAGTCATTATGCTCAAATAAACTTTAATTCAAACCGAATGCGATAGGCCATAACGAGCCACAACAGTAAACAGAAATTCTCGGGATCCGAGTTGGTAGAGAAAGGTCCAAGTTCTTTATTAAGTCCACATGTCTGGAATCAACGAAAGTCTGAGTTTCACTCTGCCTGGGGACCAAGTATATGTGAATAGGCCTACCGTTACGGAGGCACACTGGTGGCCGACTAGGGCTTGGTCATTGTAGCCGTTTAGTCATTCGCGACCCTCGGCGATGTTAAAGGCAAGCTCCCTCCATGTTTATCGGTTAGGGCTTGGTGCAACGGAAGAACTTGCAAAGACAGCAGGCTCTGGCATGTTCTGGAAGCCTACTCTTTCCCGTAGGGCGCTAAGTTTTCTAACTGTCTGTAGGGCGAAAACTGTATTTTGACTTCCCTTGTTCTTTCGAAGATACTCTGTGTGCACCAGTGCGCTCTGCCACTTCCGGATACCACAACTGCGGAGTCCGCCAGAACGAGCCATGCCCCGATTACTCCATGCCAACCATAAATAAATAGTCACACCCAACTAAGTGAGCAACATAATAGTACACCCCTCTTAAGGACAGACCCCAGGATCTGTGATGACTGCAGAGTTTGCACTGGATACTTCAAATTGAGGTACTCAAAGCTCTTTGCACTCCTTTCTTGACCGCAATCCAACCCGCGCAGACACAGCGGTTACCGGCATGCAAGAGGAGAGGAGAGGGCTCAAATCAACACCCGGCTCCCTCACCAAACTCATCTCTCTCCCTGTCTTTTCGGTACTGTATCACTCAGTCCCTGTGGCCATCCACCAACCAGGGAAAAGCTTATTACAAACAGAAAACAGTTGTAGTAACAGTCAGTGCCCACTAGAGGCCAGCAAAACATTTCAACACTTATTTTAGAGGGCAAAATAACAGTACTATAGGGGTAAATTACACTACCTCTCCTTCACAGTGTCTGACAACAAACTTGTTGACTGTTTCCAGTAACAACCAGCAGATCTGTGAATGCAGCTCTGGGCTGTAATACTGCAGAGACTGTAAGGCTATCTACACAATTCAAGGCATTAACCCTTTCAGATCCACTGTCTGACCTCTGAAGACATCATGATTTAAGGCTGTACAGCTCCGATGTTGGAAGACATCCGTCGGGGTTCTCTTACTGTATATTGCCAGCCTCTCTGCTTTCGGAGTCTATCCAATGTGCCACCTCATGCAGTACTGGCTTTAGCCAGCATATAGCGCCGTTGTATGACAGCAGAAAAAGAGTAAGCCCCCTAGGAAATCCAGGATACAAATTGGATGGAAAAGGGTTAAAGGCATTGAATTCAATGGGCGATGTGTTTCAAGGAATGCGAAAAAATTGAGCATGCCATGAGTGTTGTGCATCCGACTCCATTCAAAAGAATGAGGTTCATATTCGCATCAGATTTGTGCGTCTCTCAATGTACAAATTTTGCGCAATTTTCTCAGCTGTGTGAAACCGGCCTAGAACCCAGGATCGGTATGAGTACTTTTCTACTCCTTTGTTTGTCAGCACACACTAGGCACCATTTCTGGGTGGTAAAGAATAGTGAGATATTTCCCTGATCATCGGCTGCTATGTTGGAAAAAATCAAGTGTTCACGGCATAAATGTATATTTTTCTTCTTATTGGGGCCATCAGGTGGCGCTGTGTTTTGCCTGCTATTACTATTACTGCAATGCTAAATATTTTCTATCGACATCGGTCTATGATTTTCTCATGTGGCGGAGTCATCCCAGATGACAACCTTCAAAGACCAGCCATGAGTCATTCAGAAAACGGGCATCTGAGAAGTATAACGTACGGCCGTCTTTACCCAGTAAAATGGGATTAGAGTGGAGAACGAAGCTTTGCGTAGTAGAATCCCCCCGCCCCCGCCCCACTTCTAATGATCTAATTACCATCCCATGTCATGAACCTTCCAGCTGATTTATATGCTCCGCCAGCACCGTAGCTGGTGCTCATTTCTCATTATCTGATCCAATTTCCCGTCTTGTTAGCGTGTTACCAGGTAGTTCCTTGGGGTCACTTTGTTTATGTTCTGAATAGAGAATATGACTTTAGAAATAGAAAAAAAAACATTCTGTAATGAGCAATTCAGTTTATTACGCGAGATCTGAAACAATACATGTGGGCAAATTAAGTTCAATGCCAATACTCTTAACGGGAAGCTTCAGTCCCGAACAGATGTTCTCCTTAATTGGGCAACTACAGTAGTCATGATCTGGTTCCTGCAATGCCTATGGAAAGGATCAAATGGACAGATTACCTATAAGCATGGTCAGCTTTAGCTACATGTGACTCATGTGGTCGCAGAAGGCATTGGCCACCAGCTTGTAGGGGGGCACCCAGCAGATCTAGGCTGGGAGCGATTGCCGCCTTGTGTCCACCCAGTCAGATAATCTTCCTCCAGCATCTTGTGGTGCTCCTTGAATCATCTTCCGTCTTGTTCTGTCTCCTCGCTTCTGCTGTTCTGAGGCGTTGCTGTCAGCCCATTGGTGCTCCGGCAACACAATTGCTTAGTTCTGCTGCTGTATTTATGTTAATAGCTTGGCTCTGATATTATATCGATGCACCATAGTTGGTTCATTTGTATTTATGTTATGACTTGGTTCTGGTGCTGTATTTATTATCAGGTCAGCTGCCAACGTGTGGTAACTGTATTTCTGAAATAAGCGGCCAGAACTGTTAACACCACAGATCCCGGAAAGCAAACAGTTAATGGTAAAGAGAAAATAAAGTAAATAGGTACTATCCCTATTGGACTCTTAAATGTGAACGTCCCTACCTAAATGGTGAGTGTATCGTCCTGATAAGGACGCACTCATGCGGGAACCTGGGGTACTCTCTAGCCCTGATACCTGGAGATAAAGATACCACAATCCCAGTGAACACATTCCACATTTAATCAAAAACCCAGAACTTATCTTTAAGTTGCAAGAAGAAACTGACTATGCGTTGGGGTTGTTTTATGTTATTAGTTTGGTTCTGACATTATGTCTGTTTTCTATGGTTGGGTCATTCTGTATTTATGTTATGAGCTTGGTTCTGGTGCTGTATTTATGTTATGAGTTTGAATTTAGTGCCGTATTTACGTTATGAATTAGGTTCTGGGTTCGTATTTATGTTATTAGCTTGGTTCTGATATAATATCTATGTTATGAGGTTTGTTCTCTATTTATGTTATGAGCTTTGGTGATAGTTCTGCGCTAAATGTATTCACATAAGACATGAATTAAAAACTTACAGTTCTAAAAGGGACATTTTTAGAGGGTTTTTCCAATTTTAATGTGACTGTTAGGGGGTTAATACCATCGCTCATCTGCAGTACAGTACCATCGTTGTCGGCAAGGACATTCCCTGTTCACACTGGTAGATGAGCTGCAGACCATGATGTTTTTTCTACAGCCCAATTGACTCAAGCTGCCGACAAACGAGACTTTCCCTCATTTTTCAGCCAATTAGGTGCATATTTATATATCCGGATGTTCGGTAAGTGAACGTTCGGACAGATGTTTTTGCCTCATAATTGGGTAGCATAAAAGACCCTCAACCGTCACACCAGTCATACGGATTGAGAAAGGTGCCTTGTCTTGAACCGAAACGCGTTGCCTGATTAAAAGTTTCATCTTATCAAAATACTCTGATCAAAACTATGTACCTTGGAGCATAGTTTTACACCCTGTGGAGGACACTCTGAGGAGGGGGCATTTGTGCATCATACCCCCCTCCTTCCAAGTAAGTGTTATATCAAACCATTACTTACATGTGAATCTGTCCTCAGTTCACTCCTATTTTGAGCGCGGATTTCTTTCTGACGTCCCATTTTCTGTTACACCCGGGGGAGCTCTGGCTCCAGACCCCCCGGCTTATATCTGCAGCTCTCCTTTGACTTAGAGGATCGGAGTACTGAGGAAAAGACTCATCGTGATTGCATCCGCATACCCCAGCAAGTGTGGACTTTATTTACCTGTGGCGCTCTCTACCCTTTTTTTGACTTCTCTTTATATATGAACAGGGGCACACCCTTTTATATATTAGACATCTCGGCTCCTCCATGCACCTACACTGAAATCTATGGCAGCTAGGAGCTGGAGTAGGTTCCTGGTATAATTTACAATCATTTATATTATGTCGGGCTGGGGCAGCCACACCCCCTCCCAACAAGTCCTGCCCCCTTTTCGGGAAAGTGTTGTAGAGTCTCGTACCTTAGGCTGGATTCACACGAACGTATATCGGCTCGGTTTTCACGCCGAGCCGATATACGTCGTCCTAATCTGCAGGTGGGGGGGGGGGGGGGAGAGCCAGGAGCAGGAACTGAGCTCCCGCCCCCTCTCCGCCCCTCTGCACTATTTGCAAAGGGGAGAGGTGGGACGGGGGCGGGGCTAATTCTCGGAACTTTTCCCCGCCCCGCCTCCTTTCATTGCAAATAAAGCAGAGGGGCGGAGAGGAGGTGGAGAGGGGGCGCAAGCTCCGTTCCTGCTCCTGGCTGTTCCATCCTCCCACCCCGCCCCTGCAGATGAGGACGACGTATATCGGCTCGGCGTGAAAACCGAGCCGATATACGTTCGTGTGAATCCAGCCTAACAGTCGCAAAATTTGTTGAGGGCTCAGTCAGATGCAATTTGTTTAGTGCATGAATAGCAGCGCTAAAAAAAATCGAACACCACGTGTAGAAAAATCGCGTGACCGGTTGCATTTGCACTCGCATGTCCTATCTTTTGAAGGTGCGATTATTTAGCGCCTCTAAAAAACAGACATGTGACCGCTTTCATTGGAAAGCATCAGTTCTAACAGAGCCGATTTTTAAGTGCGCCTATTCATGCACTAAAAAAATTGCTCGTCTGACCGCGGCCTGAATTATAAATCTTCTCCGAATATGGCTGTATAGTCATATAGGCCATTCACAGACAGCAAGCAGAGATACATACTAGTACATTGACACACAAAGTATTGTAGTGGATGGAGATTTAATGACATTGTAGCGAAAAAGTCTTTAATTTCTAAACTCAAATTGGATTTATGATAAATTCCATTTTAAAACCGATGACTAAACCGCAGCTCGGCGTCCGTCGCCTGCATCACGTCTACCGCCCAATAGAAAGAATTTGAAGATGCCGAGGCGCGTTCTCTGTAATCGTCTCTGTCCAGTCATCTGCTGATAATTGATCGGATAATAATGACATAGGACGCATCCGTCTGGCTGCTGTGAAGCCTCGGCATTATTGAGGGCTTTTATGCTGCTGCGTAATAACAGACAGTTCTCCCCCCCCTCCACCGTATATATCACAGCTGACATGACATCTTGTTGAATGGGGCGCTGCCGCGTCTGGAGATCAGAAATAACCGGAGGCTTGCTGATGTTGCAATACGTCTTGGCATCGTGCTGAACTGACTCAAGGAAAACCATGGAGTGATTCTTCTTTGAATGAGCAAAAGGTGAATGGCCTTACAGTAGGGATACGGAAATATGTGGAATTGGATGTCTACATTCTTCTGGCAGCCATCAGCAAAATACCGCACACTACTTCCTCATTAAAGAGACTTCCAAGATCATTAATCCTTCTAAAGATAGGAAAAAGTGATAAAAAAGTGTAGTGCTGAGGTTCCAAGCAGCACAGCTCCACAGGTGAGGGTTAATTGAGCTGGCTGGGTGTGGTATTCTCCAGCAGCCAATCCCCTTTAGCCTGCAGCACATATAAACCCAGCTTCTGTCAGTAGGTGATGCTGGTCTTGTACTGGGTGGATGTATCCCTCTTGGTCACGATCGTGTGAGCCCTATGCTTAGTTGCCCACACGATTGTAACATAATGCACCCCCTTTTGTAACTGGGGGGGGGGGGGACATTATGCTGTATGCATTACGTTATGCTCTTATGTTAGTATGTTATATGCATGTAACATATCTACGTTTGGTTTTGTTTGATATGTCTGTTTCTGACGGTCTCTGTATTCCGTCTGTCTGATCCACCCGTCCATTGGTTGTGGACGCCTGATTCCTGTTCCTGTATGTCTACCCGTCCTTCGGTGGGCGGACGCCTGATCTGCATTCTGACCCCTAGTCCGTTGGTAGGCGGATGTTAGGGCTTTGCTTGGTCTGTTTTCCGGTCTGTGTCTGACTTCCAGCTCTGTCTGTTACCCGTCCTGCGTTATGCAGTCCGTATTCCTGTCCTGGTGTCCGTCATGCGGCGTGGTGCGCCCTGCGGACATAATTTGCTGTAGACCCCTGTATTGTATGTACCTGAGCTTTTTCCCTTCTCCTGCTGACTGGCTGGCGTTCACATTAGGCCTGTATGGATAAGTCATGTTCAGGTTATGTCAGTAGGGAGGGTTGCCATGTTTCCCCTCTGGCCACATGCACATTATGTGTTACGTGTGCCCCCTCCTTTACACTTGTTTGTGTGTTTGCACTAGGCCCGTATGGATAAGTCCTGTTCTATGCCTATCCTGGTTATAACTAGAGATGAGCGAGCACCAAAATGCTCGAGTGCTCGCTACTCGAGTCGAACTTTCAGTGATGCTCGAGAGTTCGTTTCGAGTAACGAAACTTATTGAAGTCAATGGGCAACTCGAGCATTTTTGTATATGACTGGTGCTCCGCTAAGATTTTCATTTGTGAAAATCTTAGCGAATCACCAAAGTCATGTAAAAAACACAGAAATTGATAGGGCAGGCGAGGACCAACAAGCAGGGCTGCATTTCGGGCTCCGAGGTCTCACTATTAAGCCACAATAGTGGCAAGAGTGAGACCCCCCAGGGAAGGGCTTATATTTTTAAGCCCTTCCCGAAAATTCATCCCGCGCTCGCCGGCAGCCCATTGCTTTCAATGGAGCGGGCTGTATTGCCGGCTCCATTGAATTCAATGGTCAGTGCTCGTTTAATCGAGATGAGTACCGCGTGGTGCTCGTCTCGAGTAACGAGCATCTCGAGCACCCTAATACTCGAACGAGCATCAAGCTCGGACGAGTATGCTCGCTCATCTCTAGTTATGACATATTTGCGGCAGTACTAGGCCCGTATGGATAAGTCCTGTGTTGCGTGGGTGTCTTTTGGAGAAGTTGCATACTTTTTGTTGTTATGCTTAAAGGGCAGGTACAGTCAGGGTGTGCTGCTGGAATCTGTAGTACTAAGGTTACTAGCAGTACTGCTTCACAGGTTTGGGGTTAATTGAGCTGGCTAGGTGTGGTATTCTCCAGCAGCCAATCCCCTTTAGTGTGCAGCACATATAAACCCAGCTCCTGTCAGTAGTTGATGCTGGTCTTGTACTGGGTGGATGTATCTGTCTTGTTCCCACTCTGATCTGTGTTTGCACGTAGATCTGCTGTGTCTCTCTGCTTCCCTAAAGACGGTTTGGACACCTGTAGCCCTAGTCTGCAGCACATGCAGCTTCCTTTTTCCCTTCCCCTGACAGGTGCGGCCTCCAAACGTCTTACGTGTTGCTCTGTGTGTCAGTTGGTGGATCCCTGACACAGTTCCCTATGTCAGCACGGTGCTGACTGTCTATTCCCCCTGGTATGAGGACACATAGACTTACTGTGAGTTTCATCTGTGTGCATGTGAGCTCTGGGTGGAGTCTGTGTGGTTTGCACTATATGTTGTAGTGCTGTGAGTCCGTGCCGGTAGAGTCCGTGTCACCTTTGTTCTGTTCCTGTCCTGCTGCAGCTTGCTGTGTGACCTGTGTTCTGTTCCTGTCCTGTTGCAGCTTGCTGTGTGACCTGTGTTCTGTTCCTGTCCTGTTGCAGCTTGCTGTGTGACCTGTGTCCGGTTCCGCTGGACTCCTGGTTAGTATAGGGACTAGCGGTATAGCCAGGAGCCGTGAAGTGGCCCGCTAGCTTCCACATTTTGATCAAAATGTCAACTAATACGTTGTATTTATATCTAGCTTATCACCTGTTACAAGTGGTTGCATTTTGGCTGCTGTATGCTGTGTTCCTGCCCATGTGGCATGGGTATGTATCCTGTTCTGGTGTGTGGTTCCTAGGAACAGCTAGGGCCCAGTTCCGAAGACCGCTGGGCGCCCTTTATCGGGGCGATGTCCCCGCTCAGGTAGGGCCATGTCATCCTCCCTGTAGCACAGGGCCAGTTGTCTGAAACCTGTATTTATCCGTTTCTTGGTCACGATCGTGTGGACCCTGTGCTTAGTGGACCACACGGTTGTAACAAAAAGAAGTTATAATCAATAGTTTGATACCCCGCCACTCCAGCGCTGTTGATTCGGTCCTCCCCATAGGGAGTGATTTATATATTTGCAGCGATGACGTTCCATATATACACACATAATCACTGGTGATAGTCACTGGCCTCAATAATGTATGGCATCAGACTGCTGAGGCCAGGTCACAGACCCATACAAGTCCTTGCAAGAGGGTTCCAGGATCTCACCTCACTGAGCAAGTTGACTTACACAGTTTCTTATAAAGTTTATGCACCCTGTGTGCCTTTATAGACCTGTGCGGTTAAAGAGCTAAGGTCTTTCTCTAAAACTACAATATAGATGTATCTGCCCTTTCCTTAGCTCTAATCAACCCTATCTTACTATTACGGATTGTGGATCCCCTGGACCAACCAATCAAGCCGAGTCCAGTCCTGAGGTGGTCCGCAGCTGACTCCTCAAGTAGAGGAACTCCAGCCAGGAATTTTAAACAAATTCAGATACAGGGATACAGACAGAACTCAGATACAGGAATACAGACAGAACTCAGATACAGGAATACAGACAGAACTCAGACTGCATATACAGACAGAACTCAGAAACAAGAATACAACAGACAGAACTCAAACTCAAGAAAAGAATGCAGACAGAACTCAGATACAGAAATACAAACAGAACTTAGACTCAGGGATACAGACAGAACTTAGGTACAGGAATACAGACAGAACTTAGGTACAGGAATACAGACAGAATGCAGGTACAGGAATAGAGACAGAACTCAGATACAGGAATACAGACAGAACTCAGATACAGGAATACAGACAGAACTCAGATACAGGAATACAGACAGAACTCAGATACAGGAATACAGACAGAACTCAAATACAGGAATACAGACAGAATTCAAATTCAGGAATACAGACAAAACTCAGACTGCATATACAGACAGAACTCAGATTCAGGAATACAGACAGAACTCAGACTGCATATACAGACAGAACTCAGATTCAGGAATACAGACAGAACTCAGATTCAGGAATACAGACAGAACTCAGACTGCATATACAGACAGAACTCAGACTCAGGGATACAGACAGAACTCAGACACAGGAATACAGACAGAACTCAGACTCAGGGATACAGACAGAACTCTGATTCAGTAATACAAACAGAACTCAGAACAGAGAGACAGACTGTGTACTCGTGGACAGACCAAGGCAAGACAGACTGCCAAACACTCAAAACATTTACCAACATACCCTCACAAATAAAAGGATAGAATTGCTCTAATAAATACGAGGAATTAGTTCATGGTTTGGTTAAGCCACCTAAACCGCGCGCCAACTTTAAGGCCTCCTTCCCACGAGCGTGACGGGCTCCGCCGCGTAATATTACGCTGTGAAGCCCGTCACGGCGCCCCCCAGAGCCCCTATACTTACCTGCGGGAGATAGCGTGAAATCGCTTCCCCGCCCACCGCCGCCGCGTCACCGCCCGTCACCGCCCACCGCCGCCGCGTCACCGGCCGTGTCACGTGACGCGGCCGGCCGCGTCATATGGCGTCATATGACGCGCGGCGGTGGGCGGGAAAGCGTTTTTTCACGCTATCTCCCGCTGGTTACAGCGGGAGATAGCGTGAACGGACGGCTTCCATTGACTGCAATGGAAGCCGTCAGTGCGTACAGCCCGTCCTCACCCGCAGAAAATAGAGCATGCTGCGGGTGAGGACGGGAGAAATCGCGGTGCGTAATTCCGCGGTGGAATTACGCATCGTGAGCATTGTGCTATTAGGTTCAATAGAACCTAATAGCTGCGGGCAACGCAGCGGATTTTCGCCGCGAATTACGCGGCGGAAATCCGTTCGTGGGAAGGAGGCCTAAGGGTCTTTGTTGTCCCGTGGTCCCTACTCTAATGAGACAACTAGCTCTACGATACCTGCCTGCAAGCAGGGCGATTGTCCCGGTATGGACGGCCCCACACTGGAACCAAAGTACCTAACTAGCCCAATAGATGGTAAATGATCCAAGCAGCACAGGTATACACACACAAATACAGAGCAACAATACAAACACAGAATCAGAACTGAAGACAATGCCAGCACAGACAGATCAGAAGGCCTACAAAAGACCCAGCACAGAAGAAAATTATCAGACACTAACAAAGGAGCTGGTATATCTAAGCAACAGACCTGAGAGATTGACTCACTGGAGCAAACCACACACAGCCAGCATAATCAGCCACACCTGTGAAGCAGCAGCAAACTCAACAGTTACCAAACGTAATGGGGCACCTGAGCAAGAATCAAAAGTGATATTTATTTCCATGGGGCTTTTTTGACCCTAATGACATCAGATGCTCTCCATAGCATACTTTCTATTAATGTCTGATACACTTAAAGGGGTTGTCCCGCGGCAGCAAGTGGGTCTATACACTTCTGTATGGCCATATTAATGCACTTTGTAATGTACATTGTGCATTAATTATGAGCCATACAGAAGTTATAAGAAGTTTTTCACTTACCTGCTCCGTTGCTAGAGTCCTCGTTTCCATGGAGCCGCCTAATTTTCGGCGTCTAATGGCCAAATTAGACGCGCTTGCGCAGTCCGGGTCTTCTTCTTTTCTCAATGGGGCCGCTCGTGCTGGATGCCGGCTCCGTGTAGCTCCGCCCCGTCACGTGCCGATTCCAGCCAATCAGGAGGCTGGAATCGGCAATGGACCGCACAGAAGCCCTGCGGTCCACCGAGGGAGAAGATCCCGGCGGCCATCTTCAGCAGGTAAGTAAGAAGTCACCGGAGCGCGGGGATTCAGGTAAGCGCTGTGCGGTGTTCTTTTTTAACCCCTGCATCGGGGTTGTCTCGCGCGAACGGGGGGGGGGGGGGGGGTTGAAAAAAAAAAAACCTGTTTCGGTGCGGGACAACCCCTTTAAGCTGGTATTTCCATTCATCCTGCAAACGTCTGAAGAGTTCTCCAAAAGAACATACATGTTCATGTTTCCTGACCTGATGTTCCAATTTGTCCCAAAGAAGTTCAGTAGGGTCAGGTTCGGACTCTGTGCAGCCAGTCAATCATGGGATATCCATACCCTCAAACTAATGTAAAACAGAGTTGGATGTGTGACAAGGTATGTTGTCTTGTTGGAAGTATGGCCGACCATTCCCAGACTATTACCACATTGTCAGCAGCACATTATTGTCTAGAATGTCATGGCACACCTCCGTTTTCATGGTTCTTGTCATTACAACCAACAGACCGAGACCATGCCATGTAACACATCCCCAGACCATAATGGAAGCGCCGCCGTACATAACTGCTGGCACAACACACTCAGACACTAGGATTTCTCTAGCAGCCTCCACACCTAGGTATGGCCATCTAATCTGAAGATAGAGTAACATGATCCATCACTCCATAGCACGATTACCATTACTCATCTCTCCAATAATGACACTCCTTGCACCATTGTAGGTTGACCAATGCATCATCTTCGAGTGAACTTGCCATACATTTGCAGGATGAATGGAGGGAAATACCAGCTTAAGTGTATCAGAAAGTAGTAAAAAGTATGCCATAAGGAAATAAATGTTACTTTTGATTTTTGCTTAGGCGTCCAATTACTTTTGGTAGGACAGTGTAGTTTAGAGGTAAGGAAAGGGTACTGTATGCAGAATCTAAACAATATTCTATTAAAAGCCCACATCATACTGCCATATAGTTTCCACATAAGGGTGCCTACCCACTTGCGATTTTTTTTCCTGTGATGTTTTGCGTTTTTTCTCAAGAGCAATTAGTATAGAATGTGTTCTTGTCCATCTGGGTTTTTTTCCCGTTTCGTGGGGTTTTTTCACATAGGAACTGTCTGTTGCATATGTCTGCTTATTTTTCTCTTAATGCACCCATGATTGTCAATGGAGGGCTGCAAAAAACGTGCGAAAACGCCGCGAAAAACGCGCGGAAAACGCGCAAAAAACGTGCGAAAATGCCGCATTTTTCACGCGCGAAAATCGGCAACGCAAGTGGGTAGGCGCCCTAATACTGTCATTCCATTTCCAACTAATGCCGTCATAGTTTGTTCCTGGGATTTCTGTCCTCAGTGGCCTCTGAACAATGACTTCAATGGCCATCCCCAAAAAGTTATCTACTGTTATGATAGCTCACATGAGATTGCTCACTTCTGAACCCCATTATGAGTCTCATTAACAGGTTAGAACCCGGCCCATTAGATGATCCTGCTTTGTGGTGGGCTCCACCTATCAATATTGCACTGCCATGGAAGCGAGGAGAGCAGCAGGAGAGGATTACATGGACAAGGGAGGACTACAATGTAATGCTCTTCTGCTGTGATAACTGTGTGGTGTTTATATTGTTGCTAACAAAGCCTATAATTATACAATCTATACTGCTAACCTGCAATAACACAAGGATATCTGTAATATCACGTATGACATTCCACCTACAGAGTCATAAGGCTCATACAAGAGTAGAACAAGCGTCTCCACCCAAGAAACAGAACTGCCCGTAAAACAATGTAAATCATTGGGTTCTGCTGTTGCTTTAAGAGCATTTTCTGCCAAGAAAGTGTCAAATTCAAACAGGTTTGTGGATCTGAAGTTCCTGCCTTTCTCCCACTACCTGCTATGTGGAAAAAAGGGAAGTGACAACCTCATTGGGCAGCATTGTGGGCATTCATGATTTCACACTTCTTTGCTCCCCAATAGTTGAGCCAACCATAACAGTAGAAGCCTGTTTCAGGTCAAGCTTTGCTAAAAGTTTGGTTCAGCAAGAACCCAAAGGTCATGTAGTCCCAGCCGAACCCGCTAAAAGAAGACAGAAAAAGAAGGGAAAAGAATGTTTTCTCCTTTTTTTTGTCTTTTTCCTCCTCCTTTTTCCTTTTCCTCCTCCTTCTTCTTTCTTCTTCCTTTTTCTTTTTTCCTCTTCTCCTTTTTTTCCCTCCTTTGTTCTTTTTCGTTCAACTGATCCTTCTTCTTTTTCTTTCCTCTTTCATCATTAACTTTGCTTTAAAACCAGCCTAGAGATACCATCTTAGGTGAAAAGAGAATTCTACAAGGTTTTTATGGCTCTTAGACAATGCTATACATCAGTTTTAGGGGTATTGGTGAAGGTTTGGTTCAGCAAGAAATGATTTGGATTAAACTGAATGTTTTGCCGAAATTTGTCAAGCAGCCGAACTGAACTTCTCAAACGTTTGCTTATCATCGCTACTCCCTGGTTTTAGTATTGAATTGCAAACTCTGGGCCTATCAAAGAAAATCATTCTGTGGGATAAAGCTATGGAGATCCTGTCCGTATCTTCGTTTAATTGCTTTGTAAACTTATGTTATGATGGCAAACAAGTCATAGCATCAAAAATGTAATCAGGAAGAAGTAAAAAGTTATAGGTTATACATTGACACCTATTTTGTCTAAAAATGAGACCTCCACGGCGATCGTCTTATGTAGGGATCAGGTCCATTCAGGAGACCAGTAATGACAAATCTGGTAATACAGTACAATTTGTTACAATTCATGGTCACAATCGCCATCTTACCACTCCTGCCCTTGCTGGTGTCTGCTGCCAGGTGGACTGGTACTGCCAGGGGGCTCATTGTAGATTGCAGCATTTGCCCTATAGCTAATGTGCCCTGACAATAGCACCTGTCAGGGAGGATATATCAGTCAGTCCTTGAATTTGAGGTGTTCAGGAAAAATGGGCAAACATAAGGTCTGAGTGACTCTGACAAGAGCCAAATTGTGATCGGCAGATTGGGTCAGAACATCATCAAAACAGCAGGTCTTGTGAGGTGGTGTGGTGTATAATGATTAGTATCTACCAAATGTGCTCCAAGGAAGTACAACCAGTGAACAGGCAACAGCGTCATGGGCGCTCAAGTCTCATGATGCTGTCTGATCCAGGGAGGCCGCATTTTACAGGACCTAAATGATTTTCTGCTAATGTCTTGGTGCCAGTTCTCACATGACACCATGGAGCAGTGGCATAGAAAGCCGGGTGCGGCAGGTGCGGGACGCCCTGGGTGCTATCACTGAGAGGAGTGACAGCTCAGCTGCGTCCTGCCCACCTCTGTATTCCTCCCCTCCCCCTAGTCAAAGTCCTGATAAAGGCTGAAGTTCTCCTCACGGCTATCAGCTCGGGGTGCGCGGTTCTCCGCCTCCGGCCACTGGGTATGGCTTCAGTAGAGCTGCCCGCTGAGGCCGCGGCTTCCTCACACCCCGTGTACCTAGTGCTGCGAGTCAGACATGGAGGAGAAGCGGCAGCTCTCACTGCTCTGCCTGACTGCACTGCTGTGTTCCGGGCAGTGTGAGAAGAGTAACACCTGCAGCATCCCTGACCAGGAGTGTAAGGGTTAATACTGGCAGGAGCCAACACGGAACAAATTTCTGCCCTGGGTACCACCTGACCTTGCTACTCCACTGCCATGGAGGCCATGCCTTGAAGGGTCAGGGTTGTATTGGTAGCATGAGAGGGATCTGCACACTATCAGGTGGGTGGTATTATGTTATGGCTGATGTATACATCATCTATAAAATGTATCTAAAAGTTGTCCCACGTTTTTTGCCTTGATTTTTGCTTTAAATAAAGAGTTTGTTCACTTCAGGACATCGATTTGCACTTTTCATGTTGCATTAATCTAGATAAAAAGTTAAGCAAAACTTTTCAGATACATTATATGACTTATCTTCCATATCTTCCAATGGTCCTAAATTACAGCCAGTATTATCCTCCAGAGCTGCATTCACAATTCTCCTAAGGAAGTAAATCAACAGGACTGTAATCTGACACATCTCTAAAATCTTAGAAGAACCTCTGTAATACAGTGATCAATTACACATTACCTGGTGTAAGGAGGACACTCGTCAGTATGCAAAGCATCAGCCGGCTGCAGGGAATGTTGGGACATTTCAGCACTAAAGCCTACAGAATTGTGAATTATATATATTTAGGTTAATAGGAATCATATTATAATGTCTATGGCAACTATAATCCGATTAGGGTATTATACGTTTGGTATTTGGTCAACCAACACCCAAATTCTTAAGGTGTATACATTAATGTATGTGGGCCAAACCTGGGGATTTCAGCAGGACCGGCCAACTATACCGCGCCGTCAGATGTCTGGGCTATAGAAGCCTCAGAATGCGTTGCTTATTCCACTGTCCCCATACATGCTGCACTTCCTCACATTTGTTTTAGTAAGACAATGGGGTTACTGTACACTAATTACTAATTGCTTTATAACAATAGCACCGCTTATTCTTCCTTGTATTTGTTGACCTTACCCAAGGGAGGGGTAGATGGGAAGCTTTTATTGTAACAACATTGGTCCACCCTTGTATTGTCGATCTGGAATTATTATTTGATTGTTTATATATGTAATATTATCTTCAGTCAGGCTCTAGCTATGACCTTTCTCAGGCTGCGTTGTAATCCCTCGATTTTCACGTACCTACATGCATTTGCAGCCCTTTCTTCATGGACCAATCATTGAGATTGGCATTCGTTTAACTGGCCTTTTACGCAGGCCGATTTATTTGGATTTAGACTGTAGTTTTGACCATTCACCCTGCCTGACCTATGGATTACGGGGCAAGCAGGGTGAAACAGGCTCCCAGTCTGGAATGGGCGCAGGGGCAGGAGTATGGGCAACCTGCAGGGTGGGCTCCTCTGAGGTGGCCTGCAGGTTTCCCACCATCGGCACCGAGTGAAGGGTGTACCACCCTACCTTCTCCTCTGGTGGGGCTGATCAGCTTTCCTCTGGTAGTCTTCCTGGATGCAGAAAACATTTATAGAAACTGTCAATAAAGGGTAGGTGTTAGCCAGTCACAGTGGGGGAATTATGTAGGGGTCAATCCTGGTCACCCAGATACTGGGTGCTGACGGGTCTCTCTATCTCCCTGGGCCTCGTGTGCCATTGCCACCTTCTGGCTCCCTATCTTGGCAGAACCATTTCTTGCAGGGAAGCTGCGTTGTTGAAGCACACTCCACACACTCTATGTCTTTTATATCTGCGCTCCTGACCTCTTGCGTGACCTTCTGCTTACCCCCCCCAATGCAACATGAGCCAAACACAGCATTAACGTAACATACACTAAATAGTAATGTTTTGTTACATTTACGTGGTAGGTACATCATCTTAAACAGAATGTCATGAACCTTTAAACCTACAACCACCCCTCTACATACCTACCGATCAGCGCGATCAAAGCTTGTTTAAATTACCTTTTACACAGGCCAATACAGGGATGAATGATCAATCCCCCCCCCCCCCTCCCCCCATTCACTTCGATTTTAGGCTGTAGGCCCCAGAGGCTATTTGTAAATCTACTTATTCTTTAGAACAGGTCTTCTCAAACTTTTTTTGCTCAAGCATCGCCAGCTAATGTATGTTCATGCCGGGTCCACACCAGCAAACAAGTACAGGGATATTACAAATGATCTGACCTATTTGAAGCCTCATAACTCTGTTTACTGACACTCAGATATTTGATATCAAGGAACACAAAAACTCAAACGGTTCTGTTGCAAAACAACAAAAATGTTTTCCCATCAGAGGTGATCAATGTGACAAGCTTTGTCATGGAGCCTGGAGTCAAGTTCCCGTCATCCACGTTTTAGTGGATCCCGACTGACAGATGGAATGGCTTTGGGATGCTGTAGATCACACATGGTACGTGGTAAGGGGGGCATGTAGACCCTAACAACCCCAGAGGAAACAGCACAAGGTGTAAGATCCGGGGAACATGGAGGAAGTAAGAAGTTCACCATCGCCACCACCTTATGGCCGATCCATCTGTTTGGTAGTCGCTGCTCACTTCTGACTTTATTGTGACAATGGGGGAACCCGTTCTGTTGGAAGATGAAACCTGGGATTTCCTGTACCGGCTGCAGCAGAAGCCATATCTGTAGCATCCAGGTACGAAATCCCTGAGATTGTTTCCTCATGGAAGAAGAAGGGGTCGGACACCTTCCTATAGGTTATAACGCATCACCTTGGGGAGTCACATGTACACTAGACGGATGGGTCACCCCCAGATTCTGTGCCTGAAAGGTGGAAGGCGGCTTCATCACTAAACACTAAGGACTCCATGGCATCATCGCTTTCCATTGTAGTCTGCATGCTCACCCATAAGAAACACTGCCATGTTTTGTCATCCAGTTTCAGGGCCGGTAACTATTGCATTCAGTAGGTATAGCATTAGAAATGTTTGTAAAGAATCGTCCACACAGTCGGCGGCGGGACGTCCACTTCTCGGCTTGGTTTTATAGTCGAATATCACAGCATTATTCCCCCTCCAACCCTTACCTCCCCCTCATGGCAACTGCTTTGTCTTTCTTCCCTCCTCTCCTACTAACCAAGCCAATCAGTCTAGAAATGGGGACGACAGTATCTTATCTTATTGCACCAGACATTTGATTAGTCATATTGTACACCAGTACCTTGTGTCACCAGAGCTGGATTGCAGGTAAGGAACAAGAATCACACTTTGTGAAGCTTCCACCATCCTCACCTCCTTCCTAAGCCAGGTCTTCCATTCCAAACTCAGCTCAGTGAAGTGATCCATATGCATGTGTGGTGGCTTGTACTCAATGTGGCTGAAATAAGGAATCATCTATGGTTTGGGTGAAATAGGGACCCTTTCTAACCTTAATTCAGGACCTTCGAAATAAGCAGCCTGGTCCAGCCTTGTATGTCTATCACTGGACAATGAAATAAAAAAATCTCATTGAATACTGCGGTTTACAGATTTAAATAATTTGGCAATGTCAGCAAATAACTCTTTCCCATAGAAATGTTTTTGATCCAAAAATACTGGATAAACATGTCACTCGGCAGATTTTGATGCCAATTTGCTGTTTACTCAAAGATTTCAAACGTGTACCTCCAGATCAGATTATGTTTTTACGCTATTGTGAAGTAAAAGTAAGATTAATGATTTTTGTTAAGCAATATTTTGACATCTGTTCCCTTTTGTGCCTTTGGCAAGTAAGTAAAAGATTCCCTTTGAAGTTTAAGTAGTGAGTGAAAACAATAAGATGCTTTTGCAGATTTGTAAAACTAATTTATCTTGTTTAGGAACCTTAACATAATACTTCTCCGTATTGTGCTTCCCAGTAGTAAACATAACCATCCGTGTGCCACTGCTGCGTAAGAGTGCGATTAAACCCCCATGAAATGGTTCAGTTGGCCCTTATCAGCAGTCATACAACTGATCTACTCACAGTTCTTGAAGGCTGCCAAAGAGACTCTCAGAGGTTTACTTCTTTCCAAAATGGAATTTTGCCCCATGTAGGTGGCCAATCTCATGGCCAATGCATGTCCAACTTTGGAGAAATGTTCGCCTTAGATCATCGGTGATTGTGGTCAGTATTTGTGTATGGTCACCTTAAATGATCATGTAATTATTGCCGGAATGTGCTGGAAGTAAATTTAGGTTTTGGACTCCAAATAATTTTAATGGTCAAATAAGTACAATGATGGTAAGCAAAAGCCAAAATATGTCTAGTTATACTTTAGAACGGGGTAGTGGCCACCAACTTAACTGATTGACCAGATCACTCATGATTCTTAAAGGCTCCTAAAGGGACTCAAAGATTTTCTTCCCAAAGTGGAATTTTGCTCCTAATCTTTAATGTTTCAGTTGACCCTATGTAGTGGTCCTTAATCAAGAGCTGATCATTTTGCCATTTAGTCACTTGGCCAGATCACTTACGTGTTTGAAGATTCCTTAAGGAATTTGAAATGATCTTCTTTTCAAGGTGGAATGTTGCCCAATGTAATGGTTCAGTTGGCTCTATGTTGTGTTCATCAACTCAAGAGCTGATGATTGTGCGATGTTAACAGATTGACCAGATGACTCAAGGTTCTTGATGATGTCTAGAGAGGCTTTCGAAGGTCTTTATTTGTCCAAAGTGGAATGTTTCAGTTGGCTCTATGTGGTGATCATCAACTCAACATCCAATAATTCTACCATTGAACTAGACTAAACTACTCAATGATCTCAGGGCTTTTAATGTTTTTTTTCCCTAATGTAGCATGATGTCCCCATGTAAAGGTTCAGTTGACTCAATGTGATCATTGTTGATAATTCTGCTATTCAACCAATCAAATCACTCAAGACTTATAAAACTGTGTTTCATTCTTTTCTTCTGCCTAAAGTAGTTATGCCCCATGTAATTGGCTGTGATCTGGTTGTCAACTCTGAAACCAATGGTTATGTCATTCAGCTGATTGGCCAGATCCCCAAAAGCTCTTGAAGAATGGTTTCAATGGTCTCGTCCTGGCTGTATTTTTATATCTTATAATCATGCTCATTATTTGAGAGAAGCAAATTAATAAGTCAGGTCTATCAAGACCAAAATGTTCGGCGTATTGCCAAATGTTGTCTGTTGTTAAATGGTTATACACGATTTAAAGATAGATTCTTATCCACATGTTGATTTACATTTTGAGGTAAGTTCTTACTTTTGAATTACTTATCGCAATTTTTTAATCATTATACCTATGTAGATGGATTGCAGTGGATTTGTACACTGAAACGTTTGTGACCATGAGCTCCACCATATAGTAGGAGAGATAGGGCAATTTCTCTAAGCTTGTTTATGGTCCAGTGCATTAGTTTTCACTTTATAACCTTCCCTATCCATCATCTAAAATGACCTGTTGTTGTCACACAACAGGTCTGGACCCACTATGCAACTGACTGATTTGACATTTTGCTGCTCCTGAAGGCAGAACCTAGAGGTCCCCTGGTTTTCAGCATTCAACTTCTCCAATTAGGATTTGGTCTTAGCTGTTGGGCCTCAGGCTGGTACTCCCAAAGTAGTCTCAGTACAATGGCAGCTGACACACAGAGGTTAGAGGCACTGTACCGCAGTACAGGCAGAGACGTAGTCGATACTCAGGCTGAGGTCAGGATAGGTGGAGTTGTAGTATAAATGGTGAGACAGGCAGAAGGTGAGGGCACGTGGCAATTGGGCAAAATATAGTCAACTACGAAACCAGGGTCAGCACAGGAGAAGATTGGAAGACCAGGTAAACAGACACAGGTCAGAACTAGGAATCAGGCAAGAATCAGAAATACCCTTGCAGGAACAAATAGAATCTATTGCTCAGGCATCCTCTGGAGGTGACTACCTGACACAAAATGTGCGTTAGTATGCATTGCTAGTCTAAGACACTACATGCTACTCTGATTGTCCAATGCTGCTCAAGTAGGCAACACTGGCCAATCAAAGCAGCATGTAGTATCTTAGACTAATAATGCTAACTAATGCAAAGTGCGCATCAGGTAGTAAGAGAAGTGGTGTGGCCACCTTTGTTTATCTAGGACCAGAGGGTTGCTTTAAATGTAGTGAATAGGTTTCTAAAATACAAAAATACTCTATTGAAAGGGATCCCAGATGATATGTTGATCATCCCAGCGAAGTGATCAGCTGGGTGAACTCATCGGTTCAGTGTTTCATTTTTATGTCGCGGGAGGTGGTATCGCGAGGCAGGTTCAGGACATGATGCAGCAGGAGGAGTTACAAAAATGTTCAATATTTATTTAGGAGCAGAAAACTGTAAATAATAGTATATTAGCAAGTAAATGACCAACATTTACCATGGAAGTACCTAGGCTAACTACGGCTAACTAAATCCTAGGATTAACAATACGATATGCACAATAATACTGTCAAAGCATTGTCAATAATACTGAATGAAGATTAATCCTGTAGAACAGATATATAAATCACACAACGTAATGTGCAGTTTCACCTAAGAATGGGTTAACACTCAAGTATTAGCAACACAGCTGCTGAAACACAGCGTTCAAATCCCAATCGATATGTCTCTATTGCTTAGGCTTGTATCTCTGTGACACTATCCCAGTTTGTAACTTCAAGCAATAGAACAGTTCAAGTCTTACACAACAAGCCATGTTTTTTAACTATTTGCATCCCTATGGTGTATACCCATAGCGGTTGCACTGAGGCCAGCCTTACTTACAAGCAGGAATCACCCCTACTACTGACTCAGGCTTGTCCCAAGTCATGAAAGCAAATTTACTGTGCAATCCTCCTCGACTCCAGGTTGCAATCAATCATCTCCACCAGGCTGTGGCTACAACCTGGCTACTTTCTCTTGCTTGGTAGCAAGCAGACTCAGGGTTCTATGGCCAGTGCTCTCTGCTCTCCAAACAGCCCCTCTTCATCCAGGGGTCCAGGCTCCTGCTGCACTTTCCATCCTCTCTCTCCAGCAGCAGCTCCTCTGCGGACTGTTGCACCTCAGTATCCTCAGCAGCACCCCTACTCACCAAAACAGCTGCTGTGGCGCAGCAGACAATTTATTTCATAGAGCGCTTGCGGGGCAACAGGAAAGTTCAGGCTCATTCTCTGGGGGCTTGGGCGTAAACCCTTCAGCATCACTGGTACTGACAATTTCTGGTGCTTCATGTGTCACAAGCTTCTGCGGTGCACTTGATTCTGGCGCAAGGGCAATCTTCTCCCTCACGTTGCTTCCAAGCCTGATCTGATAGGGGTTTGAGCCAAGCATGGCCAAAGAGGTAGTTTGCCAGAGCAGCTGGAAGCAGCTACAGTAAGAAAAGAGAGTGGGGCATCGCTACCCCTCTTATACCTTAGCGCCACCACTAGGCAGATGACCAATTGCATAGTACCTAGTGATCTATCCATATAATGAACATATATAGCGAGTCCTCCAAAGCCCGAGAAACTTCTTGTAACCACTCTCTCTCTGTTCTATCTGTAGGCATGCAATTACCATGTTGATATCCTCAATTAAATAGTATTTAGAACCATCTGCTTTGAATGTGTTTGGATTAGACAAATTATTCAGCATGGGGCACCAGTTTCGGAAAGCTCTTGGGTTGAATGAGTGCAGTCACGTTGGTCACTATTGATTTAGTCAATGTTGTTGAGAGTTGTACTCTTGTTTATTCATCTTTAATCAGCCACGAAAAAGTAATAGAATGGAAAGCTGCAGAGTCCTTTCAGCAAGCAATAAATGTTTTTATGATATGCGTGTCCCGCAGCTCCGTAAATCACTCCCAAGCACAATGCGTTATGTACTTTTGGAAACCTCGAACACTGTAATTAGTGAGTGACCCACATTAGACAGAGATGACTTCAGAATACAAATACAGCAGGCGTCACAGTGATTGGTGAGCGGGAGGCTCATTGGAATGCTCTAGCAGGTCTGGCTGACAATAAATTGCCTTCTACTGCAGCCTCTTGGCTAAATCCTTGGCAACAATCAATCTGGGGCTTTGAAAAGGGAAGATTAAATGCAAGGAAAGACCTTCGATTCATCTATTTTTAAGCATCCTCGAAATGAATTCAAAGGGGTTTGCTATAAAAAGTTCCAAAAAAAGTTTTGGCAATACGAAGATTTTTTTTTCTTCTATGCTATAAGAAGCATCTTCAAGAGATGGTATACATAAAAGCTTCTGCCAGGAGTTATGAAACTTCTGCTTCAGCTAGGACATTGAGAAGCAGTATCATTTTATAAACCCTATTTGCTCAGTACTGTCTGGATGGAGTTCTCAAAAGTTTATAAGTAGTAAATTGGAGGCAGGAAAGACAACAAGACAAGAACATCTGCCATGCATTGATATGTGGTGCAAGTCATTGCATAACTTCCCAGACCATCATTCAAGTAGTTTCACAATATGTTAGACTCAATGTGTTCGAAACGCGACAGCGGCCAATAGCTCTAAATGAGAGAGTGGTGTTACTTATAGCAGCCAACCAGCTTCTTGACAGGTCCAGGGCTGACCGCCTTAAACTAGAACATCCGATAAACATGCTAATTAAGACCAATCACCTCATCTGCTCAGTGACCCACAAAGTACCCATTTGTGACAATCAATCACCACCTATCTATAGATGCCATAGACCTGTCACTCAACTGCTTTCTAGGCACCATGTTGATGCATCTACAGTGGTGCTTGAAAGTTTGTGAACTCTTCAAAATGTACCATATTTCTGCTTATATTTGACCTAAAACTACATCCGATTTTCACACATGTCCGAAAAGTAGATCAAGAGAACAAAATCAAAGAAATGAGTCAAAAATATTAAACTTGGTCATTTATTTAAGGAAAATGATCCAATATCACATGTCTGTGTGTGACAAAAGTATGTGAACCTTTACTTTCATTATCTTGTATGACCCCCTTTGCAGCAATAGCTGCATCTAAGCGTTTCCGGTAATTGTTGATTAGTCCTGCACATCGGCTTGGAAAAGTTTTAGCCCATTCCTCTTTATAAAATAGCTTCAACTCAGTTACATTGGTGGGTTTGCTCCCATGATCTGATCGCTATAGGCCTTTCCACAACTATTCTATAGGATTACGGTCAAGACTTTGACTTGGCCATTCCAAAACCTTAACTTTTTTCTTCAATCATTCTTTTGTAGAATGACTTGTGTGCTTGGGGTTGTGGTCTTGCTATCTGACCCATGTTCTCTCAAGATTCAGATGTCCTGACAATTTTCTTTAGAATTTGCTGGTATGATTCAGAATTAATTATTTAATCAATGATGGCGAGCCATCTTGGCCTAGATGCAGCAAAAGAGTCCTAAACCATGATACTATCACTACTGTGTTTCACAAATTGTATGAGGTTTTCATGCTATATTACAATGCTTTTCTTTCTCCAAACATATGCTTCTAAGCCAGAAATATCAATTTTGGTTCCATCTACCCACAACACATTGCTCCAATAGCCTTCTGGCTTGTCCATGTGATCTATAGCAAAGTGCAGACAGGGAGCAATGTTCTTTTTGGGGAGCAGCAGCTTTTTTCTTACAGTCCTGCTATGCACACCATTGTTGTTCAGTGTCCTCCTGATAATATTTGTCTTACAGATCATTTGGAATTCCACTTTTCATTTCAAAAATTAGATCACAACCACTAATAATAAGACCCTGAGTCCATGATGGTCCTTATCTGCTATTTTCTAGATGTCTCTTAGAATCATAAAACTATAGAGTTGGAAAGACCTTCAGGGTCATCGAGTCCAACCCCTGCTCAATGCAGAATTCACTAAATAGTCTGTCCAGCCTATGTTTGAAAGCTTCCATTGAACTGACCATCTCCTATGGCAACCCATTCCAAACATTGATCACCCTCTCCTCCCTTTCACTTTTATCCTGTTGCTTCTAGTCTTTTCCTTGTGGAAAATAGAATATGGTTTAAGCCTCTACACCATGACAGCCCTTCAGATATTCTATTTTGCAAGCTAAACATTCCCAGGTCCTTTAATCATTCCTCATAGGACATGGTTTGCAGACCACTTACCATCTTGGTAACCCTTCTCTGAATTAGCAAAGTTTGTTAATGTCTTTTGAACCCTTTGCAATCCAATTTTGGATACAGGGTTTCCTAGGGGGCTTTCTCATTCTGCCATTATACAATGGCGCCATTTGCTGCTACGACCAGTGCTGCGGTATGGGACATACTGGAAAGTCCCCCGACAACAGAGCGACCAGTAATATACAGTAAGAATATCCTGCCAGACATATAACTACCATATAACTAAAATATAACAACTATAATATAATACTACCCCCTATATTCAGGAATATAACTACTATAATACTGCCCCCTATGTGCATGAATATAACTACTATAATACTGCCTCCTATGTACCAGAATATAACTACTATAATACAGCACCTATGTACAAAAACATAATTACTATAATACTGCCCCCTATGTACAAGAATATAACTACTATAATATTGCTCCCATGTACAAGAATATAACTACTATAATACTGCCCCTATGTACAGGAATATAATTACTGTAATACTACTCACTATGTACAAAAATATAACTACTATAATACTGCTCCTATGTACAAGAATATAACTACTATAATACTGCCCCTATGTTCAAGAATATAACTACTATAACACTGCTCCCTATGTACAAGAATATAACTCCTATAACACTGCTCCCTATGTACCAGAATATAACTACTATAATACTGCCCCTTGTACAAGAATATAACTACTATAATACTGCCCCCTATGTACATGAATATAACTACTATAATACTGCCTCCTATGTACAAGAATATAACTACTATAATACTGCTCACTATGTACAAGAATATAACTACTATAATACTGCTCTTATGTACAAGAATATAGCTACTATAATACTGCCCCCTTTGTACTAGAATATAACTATTATAATACTGCCCCCTTTGTACAAGAATATAAATACTATAATACTGCCCACTATGTACAAGAATATAACTACTATAATACTGCCCCTTGTACAAGAATATAACTACTATAATACTGCTCCTATGTACAAGAATATAACTATTATAATACTGCCCCCTATGAACAAGAATATAACTACTATAATACTTCCCCTATGTGCAAGAATATAACTACTATAATACTGCCCCCTATGTAACAGAATATAACTACTATAATACTGCTCCCCTATGTACAAGAATATAACTACTATAATACTGCTCCCTACATACAAGAATATAACTACTATTTTATTTCCCCCTACGTACAAGTATTTAACTACTGTACTACTGCCCACTACGTACAAGAATATAGCTACTAAAATACTGCCCCCTATGTACAAGAATAAAACTACTATAATACTGTTCCCTATGTACAAGAATAAAACTACTATAATAATGTCCCCTATGTACAAGAATATAACTACTATAATACTGCCTCCGTATGTACAAGAATATAACTCCTATAATACTGCTTCCTACGTACAAGAATATAACTACTATAATACTGCCCCTATGTACAAGAATATAACTACTATAATACTGCCTCATATGTACAAGATTATAACTACTATAATACTGCCCCCTTTGTACAAGAATTTAACTACTATAATACTGCTCCCTATGTACAAGAATATAACTACTATAATACTGCCCCCTATGTACAAGAATATAACTACTATAATACTGCCTCCCTGTGTACAAGAATATAACTACTAGAGATGAGCGAGCGTACTCGGAAAAGCACTACTCGCTCGAGTAATTTGCTTTATCCGAGTATCGCTGTGCTCGGGTCTGAAGATTCGGGTGCCGGCACGGAGCGGGGAGCTGCATGGGAGAGCGGGGAGGAACAGAGGTAAGATCTTTCTCTCCCTCTCTCCCGCCCGCTCTCCCCTGCTACCTGCTGCGACTCACCTGTCAGCCGCAGCGGCACCCGAATCTTCAGACCCGAGCACAGCGGTACTCGGGTAAAGCAAATTACTCGAGCGAGTAGTGCTTTTCCGAGTACGCTCGCTCATCTCTAATAACTACTATAATACTGCTCCTTATGTACAAGAATATCACTACTATAATACTGCCTCCTATTTACAAGAATATAACTACTATAATACTGCCCCCTATGTACAAGATTATAACAGCTATAATACTGCCTCCCTGTGTACAAGAATATAACTACTATAATACTGGCCCCTATGTACAAGAATATAACTACTATAATACTGCTCCCTATGTACAAGAATATAACTACTATAATACTGCCCCCTATGTAGAAGGATATAACTACTATCATATTGCCTCCTATGTACAAGAATATAACTACTATAATACTGCCTCCTATGTACAGGAATATAACTACTATAATACTGCCCCCTATGTACAAGAATATAAGTACTATAATACTGCCTCCTTTGTACAAGTATATAACTACTATAATACTGCCTCTATGTACAAGAATATAACTACTATAATACTGCTCCTATGTACAAGAATATAACTACTATAATACTGCTCCTATATACAAGAATATAACTACTATAATACTTCCCCCTCTGTACAAGAATATAACTTCTATAATACTGCTCCCTATGTACAAGAATATAACTATTATAATACTGCCCCCTATGTACAAGAATATAACTACTATAATACTGCCCACTATGTACAAGAATAAAACTACTAAAATACTGCTGCCTATGTACAACAATATAACTACTATAATACTGCCCCATATGTACAAGAATATAACTACTATAATACTGCCCCCTATGTACCAGAATATAACAGCTATAATACTGCCTCCCTGTGTACAAGAATATAACTACTATAATACTGCTCCCTATGTACAAGAATATCACTATTTTAATACTGCCTCCTATGTACAAGAATATAACTACTATAATACTGCCCCCTATGTACAAGAATATAACTCCTATAATACTGCTCCCTATGTACAAGACTATAACTACTATAATACTGCCCCCTATGTACAAGAATATATCTTCTATAATACTGCTCCTATGTACAAGAATATAACTACTATAATACTGCCCCCTCTGTACAAGAATATAACTTCTATAATACTGCCGCTATGTACAAGAATATAACTTCTGTAATACTGCTCCCTATGTACAAGAATATAACTACTATAATACTGCCCCCTATGTACAAGAATATAACTCCTATAATACTGCTCCCTATGTACAAGAATATAATTACTATAATACTGCCCCGTATGTAGAAGAATATAACTACTATAATACTGTCCCCTATCTACAAGAATATAACTACTATAATACTGCCTCCTATGTACAAGTATATAACTACTATAATACAGCCTCTATGTACAAGAATATAACTACTATAATACTGCCTCTATGTACAAGAATATAACTACTATAATACTGCCTCCCTATATACAAGAATATACCTACTATAATACTGCCTATGTACACGAATATAACTACTATAATACTGCCTCGTATGTAGAAGAATATAACTACTATCATACTGCCTCCTATGTACAAGAATATAACTACTATAATACTGCCTCCTATGTACAAGAATATAACTACTATAATACTGCCTCCTATGTACAAGAATATAACTATATAATACTGCCCCCTATGTACAAGAATATAACTACTATAAAACTGCCTCTTATGTACAAGTATATAACTACTATAATACTGCCTCTATGTACAAGAATATATCTACTATAATACTGCTCCTATGTACAAGAATATAACTACTATAATACTGCCCACTATGTACAAGAATATAACTACTATAATACTGCCTCCTATGTACAAGACTGTAACTACTATAATACTGCCCCCTATGTACAAGAATATATCTTCTATAATACTGCTCCTATGTACAAGAATATAACTACTATAATACTGCCCCCTCTGTACAAGAATATAACTTCTATAATACTGCCGCTATGTACAAGAATATAACTTCTGTAATACTGCTCCCTATGTACAAGAATATAACTACTATAATACTGCCCCCTATGTACAAGAATATAACTCCTATAATACTGCTCCCTATGTACAAGAATATAATTACTATAATACTGCCCCGTATGTAGAAGAATATAACTACTATCATACTGCTCCCTATGTACAAGAATATAACTACTATAATACTGCCTCCTATGTACAAGAAAATAACTACTATAATACTGCCCCGTATGTACAAGAATATAACTACTATAATACTGCCTCCTGTGTACAAGTATATAACCACTATAATACTGCCTCTATGTACAAGAATATAACTACTATCATACTGCTCCCTATGTACAAGAATATAACTACTATAATACTGCCTCCTATGTACAAGAATATAACTACTATAATACTGCCCCCTATGTACAAGAATATAACTACTATAATACTGCCTCCTGTGTACAAGTATATAACCACTATAATACTGCCTCTATGTACAAGAATATAACTACTATAATACTGCCTCTATGTACAAGAATATAACTACTATAATACTGCCTCCCTATATACAAGAATATAACTACTATAATACTGCCCCGTATGTAGAAGAATATAACTACTATCATACTGCCCCGTATGTAGAAGAATATAACTACTATCATACTGCCCCGTATGTAGAAGAATATAACTACTATCATACTGCCTCCTATGTACAAGAATATAACTACTTTAATACTGCCCCCTATGTACAAGAATATAACTCCTATAATACTGCTCCCTATGTACAAGAATATAACTACTATAATACTGCCCCGTATGTAGAAGAATATAACTACTATCATACTGCCTCCTATGTACAAGAATATAACTACTATAATACTGCCTCCTATGTACAAGAATATAACTACAATAATACTGCCTCCTATGTACAAGAATATAACTACTATAATACTGCCCCCTATGTACAAGAATATAACTACTATAATACTGCCCCCTGTGTACAAGAATATAACTACTATAATACTACCCCCTATGTACAAGAATATAACTACTATAATACTGCCCCCTATGTACAAGAATATAACTACTATAATACTGCCTCCTATGTACAAGAATATAACTACTATAATACTGCCCCCTATGTACAAGAATATAACTACTATAATACTGCCCCCTATGTACAAGAATATAACTACTATAATACTGCCCCCTATGTACAAGAATATAACTACTATAATACTGCCCCCTATGTACAAGAATATAACTACTATAATACTGCTCCTATGTACAAGAATATAACTACTATAATACTGCCTCCTATGTACAAGTATATAACTACTATAATACTGCCTCTATGTAGAAGAATATATCTACTATAATACTGTCCCCTATGTACAAGAATATAACTACTATAATACTGCCCCTATGTACAACAATATAACTACTATAATACTGCCCCCTCTGTACAAGAATATAACTTCTATAATACTGTCCCCTATGTACAAGAATATAACTACTATAATACTGCTCCTCTGTACAAGAATATAACTACTATAATACTGCCCCCTATGTATAAGAATATAACTACTATAATACTGCCTCCTATGTATAAGAAAATAACTACTATAATACTGCCCCGTATGTACAAGAATATAACTACTATAATACTGCCTCCTGTGTACAAGTATATAACCACTATAATACTGCCTCTATGTACAAGAATATAACTACTATCATACTGCTCCCTATGTCCAAGAATATAACTACTATAATACTGCTCCCTATGTACAAAAATATAACTACTATAATACTGCCCCGTATGTAGAAGAATATAACTACTATCATACTGCCTCCTATGTACAAGAATATAACTACTATAATACTGCCTCCTATGTACAAGAATATAACTACTATAATACTGCCTCCTATGTACAAGAATATAACTACTATAATACTGCCCCCTATGTACAAGAATATAACTACTATAATACTGCCCCCTGTGTACAAGAATATAACTACTATAATATTACCCCCTATGTACAAGAATATAACTACTATAATACTGCCCCCTATGTACAAGAATATAACTACTATAATACTGCCTCCTATGTACAAGAATATAACTACTATAATACTGCCCCCTATGTACAAGAATATAACTACTATAATACTGCCCCCTATGTACAAGAATATAACTACTATAATACTGCCCCCTATGTACAAGAATATAACTACTATAATACTGCTCCTATGTACAAGAATATAACTACTATAATACTGCCTCCTATGTACAAGTATATAACTACTATAATACTGCCTGTATGTAGAAGAATATATCTACTACAATACTGCCCCCTATGTACAAGAATATAACTACTATAATACTGCCCCTATGTACAACAATATAACTACTATAATACTGCCCCCTGTGTACAAGAATATAACTTCTATAATACTGCCCCCTATGTATAAGAATATAACTACTATAATACTGCCCCCTATGTATAAGAATATAACTACTATAATACTGCCTCCTGTGTACAAGTATATAACCACTATAATACTGCCTCTATGTACAAGAATATAACTACTATCATACTGCTCCCTATGTACAAGAATATAACTACTATAATACTGCCTCCTATGTAGAAGAATATAATTACTATAATACTGCTCCCTATGTACAAGAATATAACTACTATAATACTGCCCCGTATGTAGAAGAATATAACTACTATCATACTGCCTCCTATGTACAAGAATATAACTACTATAATACTGCCTCCTATGTACAAGAATATAACTACTATAATACTGCCTCCTATGTACAAGAATATAACTACTATAATACTGCCCCCTATGTACAAGAATATAACTACTATAATACTGCCCCCTGTGTACAAGAATATAACTACTATAATACTACCCCCTATGTACAAGAATATAACTACTATAATACTGCCCCCTATGTACAAGAATATAACTACTATAATACTGCTCCTCTGTACAAGAATATAACTACTATAATACTGCCCCCTATGTATAAGAATATAACTACTATAATACTGCCCCCTATGTATAAGAATATAACTACTATAATACTGCCCCCTATGTACAAGAATATAACTACTATAATACTGCCCCCTATGTACAAGAATATAACTACTATAATACTGCTCCCCTATGTACAAGAATATAACTACTATAATACTGCTTCCTATGTACAAGAATATAACTACTATAATACTGCCCCCTATATTCAGGAATATAACTACTACTGTACTGCCCTAATGGATATAAATACGTATGTGAACTAACGTTTAGTAGCCCTCTAACAAGTATGGTTTAACAAGCATCGTTGTGCTGTTACCTCGTCATTGGCTTTGTTGCTGTGGATGAGAGAATCCTCATTTGCTTTGAATTGGTGAAGACATTCTTCATCCACAGGATGAGTTTCAAACATGTATATCAGTATGAAATATGACATTGTCTTTGCAGGAAAAAAAATTGCTGCTCTTCAAAGTCGTGTTTTACGTAAAATCTTCCGCGCAGCAGAATTTTCCAGTGACAGTCGCTAAGCTGCAGGAATAATGAGTACATCTGTCAATGTGCTGTAGGCCCTGGCGATACAGCCTTCTTATCTAACCTGTTTGGAAGTCTGCAGAGGCGTCCATCACCAAGTGCAGCAGAGCTCTGTCTTATTATCTGTCCTCTGTCTGCTTATTATATCGTTTGTTTAGTAGTAGGGAGTGTTATAGTCCATAAAGGCTTGACATTAATAGTTTGAGACCATAATTTATGTCAGTTTAGGTCCCCTTGCCAGATATTCTCTATATAGGTGGAAGCAAGGAACTCTGGCTCTACAGCAGACTCCTATGTGAGGAGACAGCAACTTCTCACCAGGACAGATAACTTTGTCCTGAAGCCAGTGCCTCTTCACCACCCATAGTTATGTCTCTGGTTGACTCAACATCCAACGCTTAACTGGTTTTCCCGTGATTAGATGGTGCAGACTTGTTATCTAGTAACCAGGCTTCCATTTTGTGCGCCCAGGCATATAATTGATGACCAAGTTCATCATCCCCTTGGCTAGTGTTGAGCAAACTTTTGAAAAGTTTGGTCTGACCAGTTCGCTGAAGTTCTGTAAAAAGATCATTTAAGTGTGAATTAAGGCAGATGATTCAGAATCTCACCAACAACCCGAAAAAAACATTTGTTTTCCTCTTGTGGCTCAGTAGTTAGCACTGTTGCCTTGCAGTGCTGGGGTCCTAGGTTGAAATCTGACTGAGGACAACATCTGCATGGGGTTTGTCACCTATTAGTATGTTTTTGGAGAATATACAAACCATGCGATTGTTGTCCTTGGTCAGATTTAATCTAGAACCCCAGTACTGCAAGTCAACAGTCAGAACCACTGAGCTACTATGCTTCTTCTTCCTGAATAAATGCATGTCCTGTATAAACAAAGGTGATTGTTATGAGGAATAAACCCATAAAAAAAACCCATAGATGCTGTCCTTCATCAGATTTGAACCTAGGAAGCCTGCACTGCAAGGCAACAGTGCTAAGACACCATGATTCTTCCTCCTTCTCCACCATAAATATATATGCTATATAAATAAAGGTGAATATTATTAGGAATGAACTCACACAAACACAGGGAGAACATACAGGCTCCATGCAGATGTTCTCCTTCATCAGATTAAACCTAGGCCCTTAGCACTCCAGCACAGCCATGCTAAGTACGAAGTCACAATGCTCTACTTCCTTCTTCCTCCTTTTCCTGGGTTCGGACAGGACAGATCACTCAACGTTCGAACCGAACTTTCTTCAACTTTACTGAGAACTGAGCTTTTAGCAAAGTTCGACCCGAAAGAGGGTTTGACTGGCTATGGTTCACTCTACACTACCTGTGGCCTTTATTGAGATGCCATAGATGACTCTGAAACGCGTTCTCTACATGTTTCTGTGATCAAGCACAATTTTTAATAATAAAACAGGAATTGTGCACACAAGGATGTATTCCCGATTAGAGATGAGCGAACCTACTCGGCCACGCCCCTTTTTCACCCAAGCGCTGCAATTTTTGAGTACTTCCGTACACGGGTGAAAAGATTCGGGGGTCGCCGGGGGTGAGTGGGGGGGAGAGGGAGAGAGGGCTCCCCCCTGTTCCCCGCTGCTACCCCCCGCTCCGCCACGCCTCCCCCGCCCCCCGGCGCCCCCCGAATCTTTTCACCCGAGTACGGAAGTACTCGAAAATCGCGGTGCTCGATCGAGTAATTACTCGAAACGAGTATATTCGCTCATCTCTGTTCCCGATCTTTGGGATGTATTTCTTATAAGAAGCCACAATGACCAGAAGGCTGTTTAGTCACCTGTAAGCATACCTGTGAAGGGAATGAGGAGAAGCAGACCAGAGTAAGGTGGGACTTTACTTATTACTCAAACAATAAATCTTGGTTGGTGAGTTTTTCAGTAATACAGTCACTTAAAAGAATCAGCGTTACAGTTACTTAAACTCAACCCACAGTTAAAGGCTCTTTTAGACAGGATGGGTGCCAGGCAAACAATGCCTGTCACCCGTCCCTGCACATACTCGTTCTCGTGCACCTGCATGGAAGCTAGTATCGCTGGCTCACAGCGGGTTGGCTGCAGGAGATTTCTCTCCTTGTGCTCCTCTCCATTGACAGAACACAGTGGCTGTTCAGTACTGAACGGCCGCTATTTACACTGAACAATGAGCAATCATCTCATCGTCCATTGTTTATGCTGCATAAACGATGAGCTAATCGCTGATCACTCAGTGTAAATAGCAGACTTCAGTACTGCACGGCCAAAATGTTAAAGGGGTTGTCCCGCGGCAGCAAGTGGGTCTATACACTTCTGTATGGCCATATTAATGCACTTTGTAATGTACATTGTGCATTAATTATGAGCCATACAGAAGTTATCAAAAGTTTTACACTTACCTGCTCCGTTGCTGGCGTCCTCGTCTCCATGGTGCCGACTAATTTTCGGCCTCCGATGGCCAAATTAGCCGCGCTTGCGCAGTCTGGGTCTTCTGCTGTCTTCTATGGGGCCGCTCGTGCAGAATGCCGGCTCCGTGTAGCTCCGCCCCGTCACGTGCCGATTCCAGCCAATCAGGAGGCTGGAATCGGCAATGGACCGCACAGAAGCCCTGCGGTCCACAGAGAGACAGGATCCCGGCGGCCATCTTCAGCAGGTGAGTATGAAGACGCCGGACCGCCGGGATTCGGGTAAGTACTACCCGGTGTGTTTTTTTAACCCCTGCATCGGGGTTGTCTTGCGCCGAACGGGGGGGGGGGGGGGGTTAAAAAAAAAAAAAAACCGTTTCAGCGCGGGACAACCCCTTTAAGTCAATGGAGAGGGGTGGGGGAGCACAAGGAGAGAAACCTCCTGCAGCCGCTCTGCTGTGAGCCAGCAATACTAGCACCTGTGCAGGTGCCCAGGAGCTAGTATGTGCGGGGACAAGTGTTGGGCATCGTTTGCCCGACACTCACCACTCCTAAAGGACCTTTAAGAGTCCTGTGACACCATCCAGAACACTTTAGAAACTCTGTTACAGTCCTCTGTACAAGCCCAGACTTGTTGCAACTTGTAGCATTCTTTGCAAATACAATCCTCAGTTACATTGCAAACCAATTTAGTCACACGCTTTCTTAATCACATTGCAGGTCACTTTAATTACACAGTTTCTTAATTGCTCTCAGGCCTCTGAAATAAACACAGTCTCTTAATTATCAGCAACCCTCTCGTGGCTTTGTGGGCTCACATGCAATGCTTGCTATTTACTGTATATGGCTCCCAGTCTCCGCACCAGTTTCATTTTCTCATAGTGGTGGTAATTATGAATGGTACTCTTTTACTGTTGATTGTTCTCAACTGACTCAACCGTTCCTCTAGAGTGCTTGAACCAAAATAACTATGATCGCTACGATAATGCATTGCAGTACATCTTTGTCTGGCATTCAGTTGCCATGGTAACCCATTGGCCCTCCACAATTACATAGTGCTTCCTCTGTGAACCCTTTACATGCCACGATCTACATTGATCATGGCATATAAGGTTTAAAAAGTGGGGATTAGTGTTACCACCAATCCCTGCTGTTACAGCGGTAAGTCAGCTGTCAGTCACAGTAGGCTCTTGCTGCAGGATGTCGCAGAATCACTTCTGAGCCTATGTAATCCATAGGACATAGTTTTAGATCTTGTCACATTAAGTACCATGCGCCCCTTAAGTACCAAGTAACATAAACCTATGCCCTGTGGCGTTTCGGTTACCTAAAAGCATGCAATTCTTCCATTCCCACCCTCAAGTTTACTGTGAACATTTGTTAATAGAGATGAGCGAGCGTACTCGCTAAGGCAAACTATTCCGAATACTTGCCCACTTGTCTCTAAAGAGGGGAGAGCCGGGAGGAACGGGGGGTGATCTCTCTCTTACTCTCCCCCCCTCCCCCCCCCCCCGCTCCTCCCTGCTCACTCCTGCAACTTACCGCTCTGCCCTGCCGGCACCCGAATCTTTAGAGACGAGCGGGCAGGTACTCGCATAAGGCACTACTCGCTCGAGTAGTTTGCCTTAGCGAGTACGCTCGCTCATCTCTATTTGTTAACAGATTCTGAGTGAGATAAACCCCGGTCAACCAAATACAGGATTTTGCTGATATCCCGTTTGCACTGAACTCTTGATTGTTTCCTTACTGTTGTTAACCTGTTTCACATAGAACAAGAGACTGAGTTACTCCGAGTTACTGGGACCTACATTTATAATTACTTGTAGTTGTAATAAAAACTTTATTTGCTTAGCAATGGTGACTCCTGCAGCCCATGTCAACTACCTCCCAAGTCTCTGGGCAACAGCTGCCTATTTCTAGACCCGGCCTTCACCTTAACCTGTGTGGCTGGAACCAGGACCTAAGTCCTTTATGTTGCCCCTGCCCGCATTAGAGGAGAAGGAGAACAGATTCTCTGCCTGCACCCTTGATTCTTCTTCACAGTGCGGTGGCATACTCTTTTGCAAACACCTTCCGCACTTTCTGAACTTCCCATTGACTGCAGAGGTCAGGTGGAAGATCTAGAGGACTTGAGATCATAGAGAGCTGTAATTTGGAGAGCAATTTCAGTGGTACTGAGCCTCGAAACAGACTCCTTTGCCAGAAGAGAGCTGTCAAAGGAGTGAGGAGTCTTAGAGAGCTATGAAGAACGTGCCCTAGAGAATCTGTGTCTGATAGAGAAGGGCAGTAGCACAAGAAAGGAGGTAGCTGGAAGTTGAGGAGCACAGCTCCATAACGCACCAGAACCAACGTCGCTGAAAGAGCAAAGCTGCAGAGAGACCACTACAAAGAATTTATATCATCCTGAAGCTCTGTGAATGAGGTGACCCACAACAAATGTCCAAAGGCACGTCACCTACATTACAATAGTGAACACACTGGACATATGTAAGTGAGGTTGGCCCTCAGGAAAAGACCCGACATGGGCACATGGGTTATGACTTAAAAGTAAGCCTACCAGTTAAAATACACAAGCTCAAGCCAACATCAGAGGAACACATATTCATCCCCCAGTTGTTGACAAGTTGTTTGACAACACTTGCGTTACTTTTTAGCTGTGTGCGGGCTGCCGCCATTGCTGGGTTGAAACGTTGAGTGGTACTACCACATGTTCTACAGTTGAAGTATGTTGCTTATCTTTGTTATTTATAAAGGACTGTTACCATATCATAAAATTTAAGCCTACTCTTAGTTAGACTCAGTTAGCTTGTTTAGCATTTCTGAAGAACTACTTATGTAATAGCAGAGGTTTCTACGGACAACTAATTCTCCAATTTACTTGTTGGAATAGAAAAATATATATTTTTTATAAGCCTTGTGTTCATATCACACCCCTATTCCTGTGTTGCCAGCTCCTACTGTGATACTCGAATATTGCCTAGAATCATATGCTGAACTGGTCAATCTGAAGCAAGCCCTCACCAGGGCGGTGTGTCTCCAGCAGGACTGAAGAAGAGGCAAAGGGCCTCGAAACGTTTTTTGGTGTCTTTATGCTGGATTTTATTTAAATAAAAGAACGACGCCTTTATTCAAATATGTGCACATGTTTCCTAACATAAGTTGCTCCACCCTATCAGTTTTTTGCCCTACTCCTCTCACTCATTGTTTGGCTGGCCAACCAATTGGGTTGCACAGTTACTGATTGGGCAGCACCTGAAACTGTTTCCACGCAGCTCCCTCTACCTCACACGATAAAAACATCTCTTGAAAAAACTGAAATAGAAAAAAAATGAGATTTGGTTTTTCCTCACTGGAGTAGCTCCACCTCCTCCTCCGTTTCTACCCCCCTTATTCTACTCACCAGTCTATAAAGGAACATTGATATGATTAACTATTTATAACCAGTCATGACTTCAAAATGACTTCGGAACTAGAGATGAGCGAGTATACTCGCTAAGGCTAACTACTCGAGCGAGTAGTGCCTTAGCCGAGTATCCTCCCGCTCGTCTGTAAAGATTTAGCTGCCGGCGCGGGTGACAGGTTAGTTGCGGCGGTGAGCAGGGTGGAGCGGGGGGGGGGGAGAGAGGGAGAGAGGGATCTCCCCTCCGTTCCTTCCCGCTCTCCCCTGCCGCCGGCCCCCGAATCTTTAGAGACGAGCGGGAGGATACTCGGCTAAGGCACTACTCGCTCGATTAATGTGCCTTAGCGAGTATACTCGCTCATCTCTATTCGGAACCCAATCACTGAGGTACATGGCTCAATAGAAAAAGAGAGGGCATTACAGGTTACTGATTTTTCACCTCCCGCCAGCCAGTAAAGTCAGTTTTATGGGTGAGATGGTGGAGATGGGTTTTCTTTAAGGCTAGGGCCACATGGCAGGAAAAACCATGCATGTGACTTCTGTTGTAGCCTTTGAGGCAAAAAGTCACATGGTCCAATTACAAAATCAATTTCCATCCCACCATTATGTAATCACATGGTTACAACTGTGGCCACCACTTTCACGTGGCTTTTGTGTAATTTCCCATGAAGCCATCGAATATGCCCAGTCTGATAAGAAGCTCAGGTCAACGCCTTTTTCCCATTATTTTGTCTTTTTTTTCCTAAAATATCTTTTCCAAGAAGGAACTGATCTTCGATTCTTCAATAAGCAGCCAGATGTTCAGACTCTCCCTGTGATTCCCCCTCGGTACACACACATCATTCTTCGTCAACCTTTTTATTAAAAGAATCTATATTGCGCTCTGTGTGATCCAACAGATAGCTGCTGCGTCTCGGGAGAAGCACATTCCTCTCCTTGGTAATTGTTATTTTTCTCTTTTTTTTCTTCTATCTTTATTTCTCCTGCTTAAGGATCGGGGACAGTGAGTCACAGTTTGCGCACTTTCGTTGCCCGCAGACTTTTTCATCTATTTTTAGAATCCCCCTGATAGCAATGGCAAAAGTTCTGATCGCAGCAGGTTACTTCTTTTACAACCACAAATTTAACTACTTGTAAACCAAGAAATAAAGGGGTTGCACAGGACTAGAAAAAAAATGGCTTCTTTCTTCCAAAAGCACCACCACACCTACCCATCGCTTGTGTCGACCAGTCAATGCAGCTCAGCTGCAACATGAAATTCAACCTGTGGAATTTTTTATTTTTAATATTTCCCTTTTTTAATTTTTTATCTTTTAGCAGAAAGGGATTTGATATTTAAAATTTGATCTATTTTTCAGATATGTACAAAATTGCCATTCCATGGTGTCTTTCACAAACTCACCGTTGTAGCCAGAGGCGTAACTTGAAGCTCCTGGGCCCCAATGCAAAACCTGTAACAGGGCCCCCAACTATAATGCTTTATTCACAGTACTGGGCTCCCTATATGGAGAAGAGAGACCTTATGGGCCCCACAAAGCTCCTGGGCCCGGGTGCAACCGCATCCCCTGCAGCCCCTATAGTTACGCCCCTGGTTGTATCAGAGTTTGGCTGTTCTTCACCCACTTTAAGATCCCTACACAGCTATTTCTATTTCAGTTAATGACTGTGTTTCAACCTGCATATGAAAATTATGATCACTATCATCTATTTAGTATCATCGGTTAATCATACACCTGACTATATATACTGTATATATACACACACTGAATGGTCTTTTTATTAAAGACACCAGCCCTTTTATGATTGGAGCTTCCCTGTATGGAAATTATAGCCATGACCCCGGAGTGCAGAATAAAATCATGTAAAAAGTTTTGCGTAGATCAGTTTTAGTGTGAATCCATATTAGATGGAAAAATCCAGTGATCTGAGTGATTTCCAACCAGGCCAAGTCATCGGTGCTAGACTAGCCAGGGGCAGGATTTCGGAGCCAACCTTGTGGGGTTTTCTCATCAGTTGTAAGGGGGTATCCCATGTATGTGATGTAACAAGCTGCAGTTGTTTTCTTTATTAGAGTATTTTGTCTGCGGGTAAAACCTGACCTCTACAGGCCAAAATGTGTTATTGCGATAGAGAAATTTCTTGCACATGGTAAGTAATGTAATCTTGTTTGTGATTGACTGCGGCAGAGCACATGGGGTGTGCAGACACTGCAACCACATACACCTAATATTGTCAGGACAGGGTCCGGGATAATGGAAGTCCCTGAGAAAACCCGCAACCCTTGTCCCTGCCTAGTTGCCCCCCTGGGCTAACCCCCAGGGCGACAACTGGGTGGCAGTCCCTACCCTCACTTGGCAAGCGGGACACGGGAAGATAAACAGACACTGAAGACAAACAAAACGGTAGAATGGTCAGACTATCCGGGTTGGCAATAGGAGGGTATGCGGTACAAAGGGGTCAGGCAAAAACGAAGTCAAGTCCAAAAGCCGGGGTCACAACAGGAGTCAAAACAATACACGAGTGCAGCTGGAAGACCAAACTAACACTGGCAAAGCTGGAAGGAAACAGACACATTTAAATGCTGTCAGAACTCCCGCCCCAGCAACTGATTGGGGCGGGGAGCCTGACAGCAGCAGGGCACAATCAAGGAGACGCTGGGAACACCGCCCCCAGCCTTGCTGAACAGACAGATACCAAGGAAGCACGCCTGGTAGTCATGGAGATGGGGACGCGGCGCGAGGCCGCACCTGCAACCCGGGTGGTAGGACCGGTAGTGCAGGGACAGAGGCCCCGAGAGTTGCCAGTTCTGACAGATATAAGGCATGGATGCAACGTCAGACATAGTAGTTTCCGCGAGAAAGGATTGATCCCAGCTGGGTATCTGTATCTGGCCCTCTGGCACAGCTTAGCCATGGTACCTTAACCATAGCTGCAGTAATATTGGATATTCCATTGACAAGGAAGCCCCAGTTTGAATTTGGAGCTGTGTTCTAGTGTTTACCACAGCCACATTACCGGCGCTGCTCCCACCATCGAGTACCTGGAGATGGTTTAGTTGGTCATTACTGCCGTAAGTTGTCTGTTAAGAAGCCTGTTTGACGCATCAACCTCCAGTACCTTCACTCAAGTACCTTCACTCAATGCCTGAGACCGCTCTCTACCAAGTGCTGGCCCTGTAATTGGCACTAACTTCATTATGGCCCGGAGTTTGGCACCCAGAAAGCAGTGTTCCAGGCTGCCCCATTACCTCCATGCCTTTTTCATCCAGACAGTCCTGACACAGACACTTCATCTCCCGCAGGCCCTCCGGACAATGTTCTGCCTGAGGCCCCGCTACCATCCCAGGGGTCTCCTTTACAGCATTGTGAAGAGTATACCAATTATGGCATGATCAAGGAAATGCATCCAGCAAAAGGGAATTCTGCGGAGGGAAGCAACTCATCAATGGAAGGGATCAGAGGAGAATATCAGGAATCGGTGTAATGAACAGGTGGTACATAGTCAAGCAAATTGCATCTGGATGCAACACTGGATGATCAAGCCATTTCTATCTTTTAGGAACAAAAAGTGTCCACTCAAAATAAGCGCAGAACGCGGTAAATGGGTTGTGTATAATGTTTATTGCTACATATTCTCTTCATTGTGTCCGGTCATAGCATTGTGGCTTGCACAGTAGTTTGTGTCTTCAAACATCTGCAGCGAGGCTGATGATAAGGGTCACCTTGCCGCCATGATGTTCTCATCACTGCTTTCAACAGCTGTAGGAAGCTTTGATCACGCGATGTTGGATCCTGGCTGCCATTTGCAGGCTCTTCAACCATTCGGACTGCATCCTCACATTACGAGATAGTATACATCATTTAGCCTATGAGTCTCAAGTGTTGCCAGAGTATCTCAGGCCAGGAAACTGTGTGTTACTAATTGTGTTGACTAGAGATAAGCGGATTGAAAAATAAAGATATGACATGTTAAATGTGACCCCTGGGATGCTTGGCTTGGCAGCATTTACAGAGGAATTGAAGCAAACACGAATAACGAACTTTCAAAAATCTTGTTAATGTAAAATAGAATTTACTTATCGGAAGTTATGATGGTACTTTAGACGGAGCTGAGTTGTGGAATAGCTATAGGCATTAAACTGGTTGCCACGAAATGGTCATGGACCAAAACAAATGTACCAGCATGCAAACACAAGGAAAATCCTTACAGCAAATTGAATAATGGGACTCCTTCCCTGTAGTTACTCATGCAATTAATCGTGCGGAATTTAGGGTAGAGCATTCAATATTTTGCAGAACAATATAACTACTATTATACTGCCGCCTATGTACAAGAATATAGCTGCTATAATACTGCTGCCTATGTAGAAGAATATAACTACTATAATACTGCCCCTATATACAAGAATATAACTACTATAATACTGCCGCCTATGTAGAAGAATATAACTACTATAATACTGCCTCCTATGTACAAGAATATAACTACTATAATACTGCCGCCTATGTACAAGAATATAGCTGCTATAATACTGCTTCTATGTACAAGAATATAACTACTATGATACTGCTCCATATGTACAAGAATATAACTACTATAATACTGCTCCTATGTACAAGAGTATAACTACTATAATACTGCCTCCTATGTACAAGAATATAACTACTATAATACTGCCCCCTATGTACAAGAATATAACTACTATAATACTGCCGCCTATGTACAAGAATATAGCTGCTATAATACTGCTTCTATGTACAAGAATATAACTACTATGATACTGCTCCATATGTACAAGAATATAACTACTATAATACTGCCCCTATGTACAAGAATATAACTACTATTATACTGCCCCCTATGTACGAGAATATAACTACTATAATACTACCCCCTATGTACAACAATATAACTACTATAATACTTCCCCCTATGTACAAGAATATAACTACTATAATACTGCCTCCTATGTATAAGAATATAACTACTTTAATACTGCCTCCTATGTACAAGAATATAACTACTATAATACTGCCTCCTATGTACAAGAATATAACTACTATAATACTGCCCCCTATGTACAAGAATATAACTACTATAATACTGCCCCCTATGTACAAGAATACAACTATTATAATACTGCCCCCTATGTACAAGAATATAACTACCATAATATTGTCCTCTATATACAAGAATATAATTACAATAATACTGCCCCCTATGTACAAGAATATAACTACTATAATACTGCTCCCTGTGTACAAGAATATAACTACTATAATACTGCCTCCTATGTACAAGAATATAACTACTATAATACTACCCCCTATGTACAAAAATATAACTACTATAATACTGCCCTTATGTACAAGAATATAACTACTACAATACTGCCCCGATAAACAACAATATAACTACTATAATACTGCCCCCTATGTACAAGAATATAACTACTATAATACTGCCCCCTATGTACAAGAATATAACTACTATAATACTGCCCCCTATGTACAAGAATATAACTACTATAATACTGACCCTATGTACAAGAATATAACTACTATAATACTGCTCCCTATGTACAATAATATATAAATACTATAATACTGCCCCCTATGTACAAGAATATAACTACTATATTACTGCTCCTCCGTACAAGAATATAACTACTATAATACTGCCTCCTATGTACAAGAATATAACTACTATAATACTGCCCCCTATGTACAAGAATATAACTACTAATATACTGCCCTCTACACAAGAATATAACTACTATAATACTGCCCCCTATATACAAGAATATAACTACTATAATACTGCCCCCTATGTACAAGAATATAACTACTATAATACTGCCCCCTATGTACAAGAATATAACTACTATAATACTGCCTCCTATGTACAAGAATATAACTACTATAATATTGTCCTCTATATACAAGAATATAACTACTATAATACTGCTCCCTATATACAAGAATATAACTTCTATAATACTGCCTCCTATGTACAAGAATATTACTACTATAATACTGCTCCCTATGTACAAGAATATATCGACTATACTACTGCTCCCTATGTTCAGTAATATAACTACTATAATACTGCCCCCTATGTACGAGAATATAACTACTATAATACTGCTCCTATGTACAAGAATATAACTACTATAATATTGTCCTCTATATATAAGAATATAATTACTATAATACTGCCCCCTATGTATAAGAATATAGCTACTATAATACTGCTCCCTGTGTTCAAGAATATAACTACTTTAATACTGCCCCGATATACAAGAATATAACTACTATAATACTGCCCCCTATGTACAAGAATATAACTACTATATTACTGCCCCCTATGTACAAGAATTTAACTACTATAATACTGCCCCCTATATACAAGTATATAAGTACTATAATACTGCCCCCTATGTACAAGAATTTAACTACTATAATACTGCCCCCTATGTACAAGAATATAACTACTATAATACTGCCCCCTATGTACAAGAATATAACTACTAAATTACTGCCCCCTATGTACAAGAATTTAACTACTATAATACTGCCCCCTATGTACAAGAATATAACTACTATAATACTGCCCCTATGTACAAGAATATAACTACTATAATACTGCCCCCTATGTACAAGAATATAGCTGCTATAATACTGCTCCTCTGTACAAGTATATAAGTACTATAATACTGCCCCCTATGTACAAGAATTTAACTACTATAATACTGCCTCCTATGTACAAAAATATAACTACTATAATACTGTCCCCTATATACAAGAATACAACTACTATAATTCTGCCTCCTATGTACAAGAATATAACTACTATAATACTGCCCCCTATGTACAAGAATATAACTACTATAATACTGCCTCCTATGTACAAGAATATAACTACTATAATACTGCTCCCTATGTACAAGAATATAACTACTATAATACTGCCCCTATGTACAAGAATATAACTACTATAATACTGCCCCTATGTACAAGAATATAACTACTATAATACTGCCTCCTATGTACAAGAATATAACTACTATAATACTGCCCCTATGTACAAGAATATAACTACTATAATATTGTCCTCTATATACAAGAATATAACTACTATAATACTGCTCCCTATGTACAAGAATATTACTACTATAATACTGCTCCCTATGTACAAGAATATATCTACTATACTACTGCTCCCTATGTACAAGAATATAACTACTATAATACTGCCCCCTACGTAGGATAATATAACTACTATAATACTGCTCCTATGTACAAGAATATAACTACTATAATATTGTCCTCTATATACAAGAATATAATTACTATAATACTGCCCCCTATGTACAAGAATATAACTACTATAATACTGCTCCCTGTGTTCAAGAATATAACTACTTTAATACTGCCCCCATATACAAGAATATAACTACTATAATACTGCCCCCTATGTACAAGAATATAACTACTATATTACTGTCCCCTATGTACAAGAATATAACTACTATAATACTGCCCCCTATATACAAGAGGATAACTACTTTAATACTGCCCCGATATACAAGAATATAACTACTATAATACTGCCCCCTATGTACAGGAATTTAACTACTATAATACTGCCCCCTATATACAAGTATACAACTACTATAATACTGCCCCCTATGTACAAGAATATAACTACTATAATACTGCCCCCTATGTACAAGACTATAACTACTACAATACTGCTCCCTATGTACAAGAATATAACTACTATAATACTGCCCCCTATGTACAAGAATATAACTACTATAATACTGCCCCCTATGTACAAGAATATAACTACTATAATACTGTCCCCTATATACAAGAATACAACTACTATAATTCTGCCTCCTATGTACAAGAATATAACTACTATAATATTGTCCTCTATATACAAGAATATAACTACTATAATACTGCTCCCTATGTACAAGAATATTACTACTATAATACTGCTCCCTATGTACAAGAATATATCTACTATACTACTGCTCCCTATGTACAGTAATATAACTACTATAATACTGCCCCCTACGTACGAGAATATAACTACTATAATACTGCTCCTATGTACAAGAATATAACTACTATAATATTGTCCTCTATATATAAGAATATAACTACTATAATACTGACCCCTATATACAAGAATATAACTACTTTAATACTGCCCCGATATACAAGAATATAACTACTATAATACTGCCCCCTATGTACAGGAATTTAACTACTATAATATTGCCCCCTATATACAAGTATATAACTACTATAATACTGCCCCCTATGTACAAGAATATAACTAGTATAATACTGCCCCCTATGTACAAGAATATAACTAGTATAATACTGCCCCCTATGTACAAGAATATAACTACTATAATACTGCCCCCTATGTACAAGAATATAAATACTATAATACTGCCCCCTTTATACAAGACTATAACTGCTGCAGTGTTTCTCAGAAAATATGACCAAGCCCAAAAAAAAGTCCTACCCTGATTTTTCGGGGTTTTTCAGGGAGACTTGAAATATAAGCCATACCCCAAAAATAAACCTTAGATTGATTACCTTAGGTCCTCCTTCTGGTCTCCAGAGCTCCGTCGTGCTTGATTTATTCCTTGGCTGTCAACAGAAGGACGCTTTCTGGTTACGGGATTCATAAAGTCTGCCTCCAGGAAGTGATGGCTCTGATTGGTTCTGAATGGCTCTGATTGGCGTTGCTAAGCCAATCAATGCAGCGGCCGAAGAACCAATCACAACCATCGCATTTTGGAGGCGGGATTTATGAATTGTCAGAGGCTCGGCATTGACTGGCCAATTCATAAATCCCGCCTCCACAACGTGATGGCTGTGATTGGTTCTTGAGCTCTGCTCAGCCAATCAATTCAGCACTCGATAAACCAATTGGTTCATCGAGTGCTGCATTGATTGGCAAAGCAGCGCTCGAGAACCGATCACAGCCATCGCTTCCTGGAGGTGGGATTTATGAATCCCATAACCAGGAAGCAATCTTCTGTCGGCGCCGAGGACTGAAGTAAGCACTCCGGAGACCAGCAGGAGGATCTGGGCCACGCCTGCTAAGTAAGTATTATAAGACATCCCCCTCTGGGGCAAAAATTAATATAAGACAGGGTCTTATTTTGGGGGAAACACAGTATAATACTGGCCTCTTTGCTGTAATACTGCTTCTATACATTCAGGCCTTTCCTGTTATTCTTCTATACCACAACTGTGATGCCCTCCTCGCAGCCTTTAATGCAGCATCATTCCTGATTAGTCACAGACGTATCAATGTGTGTAACATATGTTATGCCAACTCCAGGCGAGGTCTGTACTGCACGGAGAACAAGATTAAAATTCCTTCACTTGTAATTATTATTTTTCAGTCTTTGAAACATCGTTAATAGCTTTGGTCAAGGTGAAACCTGATGGATGCAGACAACTAAACTGCGCAGAATACAAACAGCAGAGTTGGATCTCTACTGGGACTAGTAGTGTTTAACCCGTTCGTGATACAGTAGTAGACTTGAAATAATTGTTCTTGTGTTTGCAGGTGGAAGAGAGCTCTGCATTTCTATAGATGCTGAAAAATGGGAAAGAGAGAGAGAATATGATTTAGGGAATTATTTTGCTGCGACTATGAGACTTTCTTTTCTAGAGGGCAATACTCTTTTAGCTTCATATACAGCAGATTGACATTGAGTGTTATAATGTAGTTTATCACCAATAATTGCACCCAAATCTTGGCTCCACCCCTTTTCTCCTGGTTGGCTGGTACCAGTACAGAATGCCCCTCCCCAGAGGAACAAAATTGCAAGGAATGTGGAGGAAAAAGCAAATACCAGACCCTTCTGTTTTCATTGCCAAAATCAAGCAATTTAAAGGTGTTGTCCAGTTGTAAAAAATTGATGGCCTCTGCTCAAGCTAGGTCATTAATTGTTGATTGGTGGGGATCCATCAGCCAGGACTCCTACTCACTAGTTATTTGCCAGGTTGGTGCACTTGTATACTGATCTGATTTCTGCAGGAAGCAAACAGCTCCGTTCTCCCTGCAGTGGTCAAGCTTTGTATTACAGTTAAATGAGTGGGAGCTTGGTCTGTAATACCAGGCCTGGCCACTACAGTTGGAATGGAGCTGTTTGCTTAAAAAAAAAAAGTAATCTCAGTGCACGAGCACACCGGCCTGGCATACAGCTGATCAACAGAGGTCCTGGGCGATGGACTGCCCCTGAACTACTGTTGGTGATCTATCCGGAAAATAGGCCATACATAGTTTACAAAAGACCCACCCCTTTAACAAGGGGCCCATTTTGAACTTTGCTATGAGTCATGCCCCTTTATTCTTTGTATACTACTGTGACTTAAAAGAAGATTCCGAATTATACGAGTCTTTAACTAGTATTAAAGGGGTCTTTGTGCATTACAAAGTGTCTGAGCCCGAAAAGTATGGATTCCGATTCACGAAGCTCCAGCGGTGTTATCTTCTGACTTGTCTCAGTGGTGATACAAACCCTCCTGCTGGCAAGTTCCTTAGCTTAAGATGAAGAAGTAAGTAGTAGTCTGTTAAAAACTTCCACAGGGAACGCTTAATAATGAAAATCAGATTTCGCTCTGCTGCTTCTCCGCTGCGATTTCAGAGGGAGTAAATTACTGCTGACACTTGAGGTATCTCTTATTTAAATGATTAAGTATAGTAACAGCAAGACATAAAGTGTATGTCAAAAGTACTTCGAGAAGTCTCAAGAGATGTCATTTGGCAGAAGATTGTCTGAAAGGTTAAAAATCACAGAACGTTCAAAGTTAAGCGCGGGGGATTATACTGGACGAGCTCGAAAAGTGCTGAAGCCAAGTAATGTGGAGCCCCAGGCCAAGTCCCAGAGATTTTGCAATGTTACATGATTTTTCTTCTGTCTTTTTTCACACAAACATCAAGATTTAGTCAAGATTTTGTATGTTTTTCACAAAGGGCCCGTCCATTGAGATTTTTTTCTTCGATTTGCTTTTTAGCGTTTGATTGGGTTTTGCTACACAATTAGGCCGCGGTCACACGGGCGTTTTTGGGTCCAATTTACAGACGCGCTTGCGATCTGCAGATATATAAACCCAATGCATAACAATGGGATCGGTCACATGTCCGTTTTTGATGCGGATGACAGCTGAGAGCTGCCTCTGATTGGTCACAGTGCTCAGCCAATCAGAGGCAGCACTCACTCACCCATTCATGAATTCATGAATGGGTGAGTGAGAGCTGCCTCTGATTGGTCAGGCTGTGACCAATCAGAGGCAGCCCATTCAGCAGGTGGGGATTTTAAATCCCCGCCTGCTGAATACTACAGACAGCAGTTCAGAAGAACGGCCGGACGCGGCTGAACTCCGGCTGCAGCAAAAAGGTGGGTATACTTTTTTTTTTTATTACACATTTTCAGGATGGTTTTCAGGGAAGGGCTTATATTTTAAGTCCTTCCCCGAAAATTCATACAGCGCTTGCCGGCAGCCCATTGCTTTCAATGGAGCCGGTTGTATTGCCGGCTCCATTGAATTCAATGGGTGAACATCGTTCTCCTCTGCCACAGCTGTGCCATAGCTGTGGCAGAGGATAGCGGGCAGCGCTTGGCCCTTTCGCTGAAAACGCTGCTAGGTGCAGAATTTTCAGCGAATCGTCGGCCTCGATCACATGTTTTGCGGATGCGCATCCGTTATGCGATCCGCAAATCACACGAAAAAACGCCCGTGTGACTGAGGCCTCACTGGACGGGTCCCTTATGGACGAAGGCCATGTTGAGTTGGCTTATCGAGGTAAATGTAAGCTATGAAAGCTGTTCCGTTTTTTGAGACTTATGTAGATGCGAAATGGTTAATTAAAAACAATCCATGGCACAGGATGAAAAGGCGTCGCTTACGGAAATTCTTTAAAAGCAGCAGTAATCTCTTTATTCCGTATGTCGGTACAAATGTTGCACTATTTCAATGAGTGCCGCCTTTTCATCCGATGCCATGGGTATTTAATGATACTGTCTATCTGGCTGAGCACCGCGGGTTACCACACTGAACCAAGGTCTGGACTCATTGATCCATTAGTGAGTGCCGTTTGCTTTTCTCCGTTGGATTAATTTGTATTCCTTGAAAGACTTTGCGTTCTGAGCGCCCCTTTGTGAGTGGATGAAAGAGTGACCATGGAGAAAATAATGATTAAAAAGAATTCCGTTATGTAACAAGTACCAGCAAGGCCAGACAGGCCCACCGGAGGATTGTGTGGTGGGCCCAGGTTCGGGCACAATAATGGGATCAAGGAGATGACTCCCCCATTGGATGATGATAACGGAGCCCATTATTTACTGCTAAGGATAGCTTTTATAAGCTGATTCATAAATAGGTGTGGAGTAATTTAGGACTGTAAGTAGTGGAGGAGCCCTTGAAAATGGGTGGTGGGTTATGCACTTGGGTGGCAGGTATGTGATAGTGCAACAGCTGACAGTCGAATATGGAGGCAACTTTTTTTCTTTTGATCAAAAATAAACTTTTGGTATATGCACACAGTAACATGTTGGAGACCGGTCTCAGTGTCCAGCAGCTTGATCTATATTCAGGTCCAAGGCACTGTCGGTGAATTCTGTGATCAAGTCCCATGTAGGAAGAGAGACTCCCTATCCTTCCACATGGTGCATAGTCATTCATGGGTCATCAGTGCCCTCTCAGTGTCTGGTCACTTGGCCCCCTAGTATGGGGATGTGACCTTCTGCGCTGTCCCTCTGGAACATCATCTACCACTTTAAGAGCTGGTGTGGCTCTTCTGCTGTAGCTACTGCATCTTCCCTGTGGCACAGCACATTTGGCTTAATATAGGCACTTGCAGGTGCCTTGAACAATCTTGAAGGTTCAGAAAGTGGTGGACCTTAGCCCTCTATTCAGTTCCCTAACATGTAGGACTTTCTGGACGCTGACGCATAGTCACTGAGGGGGCAAAGCTGCCTTACTTCAGTGCTGACAAGCATCTCTCACCTCTTCCCTGCCTGAACACCCTACTAGCTTACTCGTAGCATCGGGAACCACTGTCAGAGCAGCCTTGAGCTGGGTACCACGCAACACCCTTACACCCTCATGATATAAAAGACTGATGGTAGTTAGCATCAACCAACGTGAGAACACAAGGACGCTATTAAGGAGTAGTTATCCAGTACCACAGCCATTGTCGGGAGTAGACCCTTGATATGTGCACCTTCCCCTCAAAAGAGTGTTGTAGCAGAGTGGGTCAGATAGAAGACTGTGACCGGAGAGCGGATCTGCAACAGTTGAGGATCCAAATCAGTTGGAACTGTGAAAAAGGCTACGGACATTGTATCTGACATAGTTAGAGATAGAGAGAGGTTACTAACTGAGCACCAAGAAAATTGAACTGAGCCCTCACCCTGAGTACCAATGCTCTCATTAGTTTGATGTAGTGTGAGTACTATGCCTATCCTGCTGGGGAAGACTGATATTCTGCACTAAACATTGTTTAGTAAAAAGACTCTTGTTCCAAAGGGGTTGATGTTTTAGTTTGTTGGGTAAGAAAATGGTTGGCAGAGACTTTGCTCACCTTTTGCATCTTATTCCACAACTATCTAGGAAGTGCCTGTCCTTTGTCCACTTGCAACTTCACAGGCCCCCAAATAATTTCCTTGCCTAGCAGGTTACCATCCAGGTGTAGTGTATGCAAGCCTCTATGTGGCATTTCCTGTGTACTTCTGTATCGGGCCGAGGAGGTTAGAGGGTTAAACTCTGCAGAACAGGTCATGGTCTCTATCCCATTTCACTGGTAAGAGGGTCATTAGTGACTCATGGTTAGGCTTCGGCCAAACCGCTTCCATGGATTGCCACATGCTGAAATGGGTCTAATTGCTTGGAGAGGACCGCAAGGTCTACAGGCAGGCCACAAAACCTAGAGGCATAGGCATTTCGGTGCAGCGCCAACTGAGTTTATTTCCAGTTACATATCCATATATCTGGGATTCAGTCTCTATTCCCATTAGTATGGGATAACTTGCAAAAGGAGAACAATGGAGGAAGCAGTCTTGTTGGCTTCACTATTCCGATATTTCTGTGTCAGCCAGCTTCTTCATTCCTGCCCCCGTTTAGAGATAAGCTATCAGAATAAAAACACTCAGCATAAAAATTCAACAAACATCAATAAACTTAGCATATAGCATATCGCCAGTCCAACCTGTCTACAAGGGTAAGCTTCAGGTGGGTCATAGGCAACAGAACTAAAGTGGACCCCCATCTGTAGGATATGTTTACCTAAATCACCACAGGCCCCAATAAGTCCTGCATTCACCCAAGTTTGCCTGGTACAGATGCCCACCATTGTACGTCTTGAAAAATAAAGGTTTGGTGCATTTTTGCTTTGTCCCAATCTCTAGACTATATGTAGACATCTACATTTGTCCCTTCCCTTACCTTGGCATTATCTTACAGACAGCACTTCCCACAATGCAAATCACAGGAGTATGCTCTCTGCAGACACTGAACTAGCAGGGGGTGCTGGAAAACGGAAGTTTGCAGAATTCTTAATGCAGTTCTGGAGTATAGGAAAGGCTAAAATAGCACAAGATAAGTAATGTAATGTGTCTACAAAGTGACTTTATGTAAATAGCAAGGGATACCAGGGGATGCTTTAATTATCTCAGGCATATTCATTTGCTTGCGACGCTTCCCTTGCAAATAGCAGTCAGTGTAACATCATGAATGTGCGAGATTACATTTCAGGAATCACTACAATTGACGAAATGCATTTGCCATTTGTTATATCACAAAGGGACCCTGAGGGATAAATCTGAGGGATGGTTTAATACTTCCTTTCACAAAACAATAACTTGCCTTCCCAGGCTTATATACAGTAAATGATCCGGACGATCAAGAGACAATTACATTTTAATTGTGTTTGGAGTCTGCAGCTAAGCGGCTTGCAGGCTGCGCGTGACGGCCAGCATTACGTGTGAGTGCCGGGCTCCGGGATATCATGTTAAATGTCATTCTTCATCTGTACAGCTTTGTATGGTCGGGGAGCGGGGCTTGGGACTTTATTATTCAGTTTGCAGGAATGCTTCAGTAGGTTCGTGTCTTCACATACTGAACAGTACAGAAAAGACCACATTCCTGTACTGACATCACTGAAAGGAGAAGTAATGGGTACTGCGGTCTATAAAACTGCAGTAAAGTAAGACACACATAGACACGTATCATCATTATATCTATATATATATAAAGACGAAAGCCCTCACTGACTCACTCACTGACTCACTCACTGACTCGCCACTAATTCTCCAACTTCCCGATGTCGTAGAAACATGAAATTTGGCTCAAGCATTGATTATGTCCAAAATAGGAATAGTAAAGAGGTCCCAACTCGATTATTCAATTCTAGCGCAAAAGAATTAGCGCCCAAATTTTATGTACGGAATTTAATTCTCTCACTTCCTGATGTGATAAAAACGTGAAATTTGGCACGGGCATTGATTATGTCATAAATAGGAAAAGCTAATGGGTCCCAACTCGATTATTCAATTCTAAGTGCAAAAGAATTAGCATCCAAATTTACGTACGTAATCTAATTCTCTCACTTCCCAATGTCATTTTGTATAAAGGAAACGTCGCATGGTTACCTCCCGTGGTGTTTTCTGGGTAATGCAAAGACCCATGCAAAATGGTGAACATATGTTTTTCCGGTATCTCTAAAGTAACGACGACTGCATAAGATTTTCCGTGGGAACACCAGATAAACACCAGTACGAAATTGACTCGGGCGAAGCCGGGTATATCAGCTAGTGTGTGTATATATATATATATATATATATATATATATATATATATATATATATAAAACATTAAAAATGTTTCCCCATCAGAGGTGATCAGTGTGATCCCCGTTGTCACCCGACACACATGGAGCCTGGAGTCACATTCCTGCCATCCACGTTGTAGCGGATCATTACTGACGGATGCAATGGCTTCTGGGATGCAGCAGATCATGGTGGGCGGTAAGGGTGGCATGTAGACTCTAACACCCCCTAGGGAAAACATCACAAGGTGTAAGGTCCAGAAACATGGAGGAAGGAAGAAGTTCACCATCGCCACCACCAGGTGGCCAATCCATCTGTTTGGTAGTCGCCACTCACTTCTATCCTCATAGTGATAATGATGGGGGGGCCTGTTGTAAGATGAAACCTGGGATTTCCTGTTCCGGCTGTGGCAGAGGCCATATGTGTAGCGTCCAGGTACGAAATCCTCAGGATTGTTCCCTCACGGAAGAAGGGCCGGATACTTTACAGATTCTGTGCATGAAAGGTGGAAGGCGGCTTCATCACTAAACACTAAGGACTCCATGACACCATCACTTTCCATTGTAGTCTGCAGTCTCTCACAGAAAGACCGTCGCCGCGCTTTGTCGCCCGGTTTCAGGGCCAGTAACAATTGCGATTAGTAGGGATAACATTTCATAACATCTCACACAATTCTCTGCCTGCTCTGATGGTGGATTTCTGAGGACTTCATGTGAGACTCCGCTGTTTCCATGCTTACAGGGGATTTTCGCTTACAGATGTCACCTTTTTCATTAAAATAAGAGTACGAATTGTGCGCCCGCTGGGGTGATTTTCACAAAAATTGTTTCAAAATGATGTTGCATACTAATAACAGACCGGTAGACATGAAAAGCAAGGACACAGAACGCTCTCCTGTCTTTGTTGGCAGTCACTTTGTCTCATGTCTCTTTAACAACTACGGCAGAATAAAACCTTTTGGCCTCATTTAGCAAAGCTGTCCCCCATAAGACTGTCCTTGTTGCCCATAACAACCAATCACAGCGCAGCTTTCATCTTACCTCAGCAGCTGGAGAAAGGAACGCTTTACTGTGATTGGCTGTTATGGGCAACAAGGATGTCTTATGGGAGACAGTTTTGCTAAATGAAAATTTTTGAGCTTCTGTTTCCATTGGTATCAAATTTCTGTATATGAGTGTCAGTAAACGGAGTTATGGGAGGGGGGGGTCACATCCAGGGGTCAATAACACTGTATATATATTAATTAGTGGCAAGTTGGGGTAACTCGCCTCGGGATCGCTGACCTCTCTTATATGGAAATGGTGCACCACACATGTAGAAACTCCAGAGACGTGGATTTCTTTATCTCTGGCTGTTATTTTCACAGCACACAGCATACAACGAAAACACCGTTCATATGCACCCCACCTGGGTGCTTGAGGTTAGGGTTGTCATCCCCTTCAGCTCCCCTGAGCTGTCTCTCAGGTATGAGTCCAGGGTTGTCGTCCCTGTCGGACTCTGGCCTTTGCTAGGCCACCAGCCTGCAGCACCTCAGCTCTGCTGCGCTGCTCCTCTCTTCCCCTTGATTCTAGCAGGAACTGGCCCTTTTCTAGTTCCTGCTCCACCCCTTTGTGTTAACCTTCGCACCAGAAGTCCTGCCTGCAGCCCTCTACAGGCCCTTCTGTGTACTGCACTACTACAATGTGTATATATATATATATATATTTATATATATATATATATATATATATATATATATATATATATATATATATATATATATATATATATAGTATTATGTGGATCCATTTCACCTGCTTTTGTGGAAATGAAAATAGCAACAGGAGGATCGGAGAAGGAACAGCAAGACACACCCAAAAATGGACTGGAGACAATTCCCTTATCCTGCCCCTTCCTGGACAATTATTCTCTAGTTTTGCTGGTATTCTTGTGACTACTGGTAGCATGAGGCGCTATCTGCAACCTAATCAGGTTTAATAGGCAGGATGGCACATCTAAAATGTTTCCATTGGGAGGAATGGAAACCTCTCCAGCTGGGAGTAAGACTTGAAAGGACTTGGCTCAGGTTCCTCCTCAGCTTCCGGGGAACATCAGGGTTGGGTGTACTGCTTGCGGTTCTAGAGGCAGTTTTGATGGCTTCTGGAAACTCCTTTAATGGTGGACTTACATGTTCCGGCTTGGTATATAGTCAATTCATGACTCGATTTTGCATGGAGTGTTGCCCGAACCGTAATCCCTAAACTATAACCTTCATTTGCAAAAAGTCTTCCCAGCTTCCCATCACCTTCAGCCGCTGCTGTGACGCTAGTACAAAAAATATTCCTTCTAGATTATTTAGATAAACTGAATTGGAATTACAAGAATTGGGATTAATCGCTTGGGGCAAGACAATCGGGAAAAATAAAGGATTTTCCCTAAAAAAAGTGGGAACTTGGCAAGGGCCATCACTGCAAATGTTCATTACTTGGTTTAACTTAACAGAAATCACGTTTGTTCTGTTGCTTATTGCCAAACCTCTGTTTTTGTAAGAGACTGGGGAATTTAGATGCTTCGTCACAGTGCCAAATAATACACTGAGATTCCAGATAAAATAAGGACAAGAGGCTAATTTAAGGAATTGGTGGATTTGTCCTGGAACTGAACAGATTTGGGAGTAGGTTCATGTTGATGTGGTTATACTTGCATGTTGACCAGACATAATGGAGGATTTGGGTGTAGAAGGATATTGGAACCAAGTCAATTTTCCTCTGACACCTCTTTGATGGATAAAACTATATATAGAAGCATAAAGGCCGCCAGGATGTTGTTGTACAGTCAATATAGCTATTATTTTTACAGTAGCTCATGGTCCAAAGTGGTTGATGAAAGCAACTGCAGCGTCCCAAAGGGAGACTCTGGACACTTGACATATGTGGGGAGCTGGGAGGGTAAAGTGATGGCTTGTCATGGCGGCACTTACCAAACTCTTTCCCAGAGGGAACACATGCAGCCAAGGCCAAAGTATCACTGCAGGCCATCGGGGACACCCCTAAGATAGGGAGATGCCCAAAAAACAGGTTAACAGAAGTTGTAGTTTTATCGGGTGACGCCACCATTCATTTACACATGGTATGACCTTCAGCGGAGAATAAGTACAGCCACACACAGTTCTTGAGTACCATGGGTCTCTAGGAATTGTTAGAGTCCGGCATAAACTTTACACAGATAATACAAGGTAGTTCACTTAGAGTCTTTACAGTGCAGGCAAGACAAAAGATTTGAGGTCAGGGAGGAAACTCAAGATGACACCGGTTCTGCAGTCTCAGTTATCTGACAGGAACCGCTCCTGGCAGGGGAACTCTCCAGAGGAGGATAGGGGTAGGGTCACTCCACGGACACTCTGACTGTAATTATTAGCTTGAAGTACCTCCACCCAGCCTTGGAGACGCATGGGTGTGACAAGTAAAGGGTGTACCTCTATGTGGGGATCCTGGCTCTGGACGGCCACGTAGGAAAACTTGACGAATTATTAGTACCTCTGCACTAGCCTTGAGAAGAAGTAGTTACTTACAAATACTCTCTCTTACTCTTGGGGCTCACTCCATTCACATCCAGAACACAACAGCTCAGGAAATCTCTCCTCCTCTTCCACCTTCACCACAAGGCGGCTGAAGGTGCTTCCATGTGGCTCTATGTTAGGTGGAACTCAGGTGGCAGACAAGATGGAAAACCCTTTCCCTCTCTTAAGCACTCCTATTTATACCTTTTATCATACCACGTGACATGACAGACTTGATACATTTACATGCAGACTTTAGATTTTATTAAACATTTAACCCTTTCAGCGCTGCAGCTGTGCAACACACATACTGGAAATGACAAGACAGGCTTGCACAGTGCATCAACATAAGAAAAAAAAACATGTATGACATTTATGTAGGGTGACCAGGATGATGTGCTGGGCCACTACACAACCTGTCTAAGACGAACATCCCTCCTGCCCTAACATGTGTGAACTCCATGATAGTTCACCCATTCCAAAGTGTGTTAGATTCACTTATTCAATTTTATGGATTATATTAAAGCCTCGCATCCTTTGGACCATGAACACATCAATAGACAAACCGGTCATACTATATTATGCCTTAATTAGAAGATTTACTCTGTATATAGCTATACACAACTATTCCTCATCCTTTTAATTGGAAATACAAAAAGTAATCGTGAAGGCCAAAGAAGTGATATTTTTCCATATTATTTTTTAGTACCTCTGTATGCAGACTGTGAATGGGGTGGCTCTCTTTCCCTCTCTCGTAGCGTGAAGTCCCAGAGCAATCAGAAGATCTAATGAGTATTTAAATGCATACAATTAAAGGGGTTTTCTAGGCTTAAACTATTGATGACTTACTGTATCATCAATATACGTCATCAGAAGTAAATATGCCGGAATCTGACACCCGGTACCGCATTGATCAGCTCTTCACCGGATTTACATTCGACGCATTCATGTGTGCTGAGTTTGCAGCACCATTTTAGGCTGCTGCGGTGTAAGAAACTGTGAGTTTCCAGAAAGCAGAAGCTCTGTGCACCGCTGATAAGCGGAGGTGCCAGACCCCTGCTGATCTGTTATTGATGAGCTATCCTGATGAGAGGGCATTAATACTTGAAACCTGGGAAGCCTCTTTAATTGTATATAACTAAACTTGTATTACAAAAGCCAAGAGAACATCCTCACTTTTCGCCACCTCCCACATCAAAAAAGTGTTGTCCATACCCAATCAAGTTGGGATTTAAGCTCTCATTGTCAAGGGGCAGAAATTGGTGGACTGTAGAGGACTGTAGCCTACTCACAGCATCCTAATATTGCAGTTGTTTGCAGTTTATTACCCTTCAATCATGTTGTATTAAGCCTCTACACAACTCTTGATTTGTGCAAAGCCATAATATGAAACCAATACAAGTATATTAACCCTTTCTATACCTGTGTATGCCTCTGATTTCATACTGAAACATACAGGAAAAATCAGATATCAAACAAATTCAAAAATTGATGCTGTATGTACTAAGGTACTGTTACATCTGACCCTAACCTACTGGTACGAGGTGACCCTACCTAAAAGCGGAGCGCTCGCCCTGATGAGGACGACTCTGACTCTTCTTAGACAGGGAATGTGGCAAAGGTTAGATGTTCTACAAGTATATTAACCGCACATCTACAGGATATAAGATGTTAAAACACCCCAGATGAAGCAAATCACCAGATAAACTTTTCTGAACTTAGTTGCAGGACTGAACCAGGAGCCACTAACTACATCAGGAACACCTTCAGGCTAAGGCTGCTCTCAGAAAATGCAGCGTGCAACCGCATCATTTTACCGCGATTTTGTGTCGCATTTTAAAACGCATGTTACAGCTTTTGTCAACTTTTTTTAACGCAAATATTGATGGGTTATGAGGTGCATTAAAAAGCACTAAAATTTGCTAAAATAAAGCAGTTAGCGCTCGTATGTCGCGGCGTTCAACTGCTGGTCTGAAAGTGCCCATTGAACTCAAAATTGAAAAGCGTTGTGTGTGAGAGCGGCCTAAGAGTATAACTAGCCTGGAATAAATGTGTAAAAACTATCACGGAATGGTTGGATGAGATACTGCCCCCCCCCACCCGCTAACCAATCTGCCTATATACTAGCAGAGATATGCTCTCCAGTGGCATCCAGCACTGAAATGACAATGAGCATATACTGGCATGAGGGTCGTGTGGGCCGGGGCTGATGCTGTGACATAACCTCAGTCCCGATCCCCATACCATGACAGGTACACATATCTCTAGACCAGTGTTCCCCAACTCCAGTCCTCAAGGACCGCCAACAGGTCATGTTTTCAGGATTTCCTCAGTGTTGCACAGGTGATGTAATTATGGTCAGTGCCTTAGACATTGCAACAAGTGTTCTTACTATAGGATATTCTGAAAACATTACCTGTTGGTGGTCCCTGAGGACTGGAGTTGGGGACCCCTGCTCTAGACCATGCATTGTAAGACAGCACATAAAAGCAAAATGGCTCCATATCAACTTTCTGACCAGTCTGTGTGCCCCGCTATGAAGGCATGAGGCCTAAGACCCCCATGCACATTAGTGTTAAGTCATCCAACCGATGGCAGGCTGGGCGACTTTCTGTGTTTTTCCCCAATGTCGGGGAAAATAAGGTCATTAAATTTCAATCCTTTTGTTCCCAATGAGATAAGCCGCTACCAGGGCTGTCTGGCTGCATCTTACCTCCTTAAACAAGCCTATTGTTCATATATAAGGAGGAGCCGGGGACACAGCTGTTGGACAAACGATTGTTCAGCCGACGGCTGGTGAAAGTATATGGGTCCTTTAGACTGAGAAGTAAGTCTAGAAGGGTTCTAGGTTGCTGGTATAAACAGCACCAGGTTGGTTTTTATCAATTCTGTATAGTAATAGCGTACTTTGATACCAGATTCTGCAGGTAAAAAGATCTTAATGTGAGTTTTAGCCCACATATGGTCCTCTTCTATGACGCTAGTGTTTGAAAATGGACATTAATAGATGGAGCGTAGTTATGAGACTTTAGATTATGACTTTTATGAAGTATTTATGCCCATACTATTGCAATGTATGTAAAGCCTGTCGTTACTTTACTGCAAAAAGTTTTCAGAAGTTTTTCTAACTCGTCAACTTTGGACAAATTGGTGTCCGGAAGTTCAATATCCCAATTCCTGGTTTTATAAATGCCAAGAATCTAAACTATATTGTAACTATATGATAAAGACCTCATGTTCTCGAATACGTTCCTCTAGAGTAATGTATGTTTCTATCTTGATCTTCTAAGTTCAATAACCCCGTATATTTCCAGCTACGGAGAATGCAGCAAAGGAGGAATTTTTAAACATTTACATAGAGTGTTTTCCTGTATATGTGACCCTTCTATCTGCACTAAAAGTTCAGTACTGCATCGGGTGGTGGAGAGCAAAGGTTCCCTCATCGGGCAATCTTTTTAAAAAAAGCACTATTTGTACTTGTCGTTTAGTGACCTGAACCACCGCCCTGTGTTGTGCTTCACCAAGACCGTTCTGAAAGAGAAGTTATTATTTTTCTACCCTTGAAGAAGTTTATGTTATGTGAACTCTTCCTTAGGGCCTTCCTTGATTTTATATCCTTAAAGGGGTTGTCCGAGTTAAAGAAATCCCTATCAACAGGTTCTCCATGCAGTAAAATAACAAATCATCAGTTACTTACCTCTCCCCCGTTCGTCCTACACCACTGGCTCTGGTCTCTGCTGTCTGTTGACAGACAGCTGTAACATCCCGCAAACCGGCTGTAGCAGCAATCATTGGCTGCTGCAGCTTGCTCATAGACATCACAGGGAGACCGGAGCCGGCGGAGGATGAACAGGGGTGCAGGGAGAGGTGAGTCACTGCTGAGTTGTTATTTTAATGCATGGGCATGCATTGATAGGGGTTTTCCTTAACTCACACGACCTCTTTAAGGGCTCATTCACACAGGCAAGGTTTCACGGACCGAATTTGTATACGTCCGTGTAAGGAAATGTCTGGAAACTAACTGAATTAGTTACAATTGATAAACCAGTTTGAGCACCTTCTAAGTCAATGGATTTACACAACACGGGTGAAAGCTCCTTTGTGTTGAATTGGCCTTAGAGGCCAACGATTCTAAGCCAGATCACGTCTGCTCATGAAATGTTAAGCAAACAAGCCCATAATATAAAACATAATGCTCTATTTTTATAGTATGGGCTTTAAAAGCGTAATATTAGTAGTGCTGGCGTTAGGTTAGATGGCACACTGTGTGGAATGTTTTATGGTGCCCCCTCAGCATAAGAAAAAGAACTGTATATATTGTGCTGATACAGCACAAGAACCAAGCTCATAACATAAATACAGCACAAGAACCAAGCTCATAACATAAATACAGCACCAGAACCGAGCTTATAACTCAAATACAGTGTCACAACCAAGCTTATAACACAAACATAACATCAAAACCAAGCTTAGTACATAGATACAACACAAGGACCAAGCTCATACCATAAATATCATAGCAGTTGAACTAAAAGATTGTGTTACGTGGATGCCAATGATCTGACAGTGGTGCCTCGGAACATCAGAGGGGAGGAGACCGAGCCAGGAGGAAGATGACTCATGTAGCTTCATAGGACCCTGTCAAATATTTGAAGAAGATCATCTGGCTGGGTGGACCTAAGGGGTCAATCGTTATGAGCTTATATCTGCCCCCCCACTCCTTCACAAGTGTGGGTCGCACATTATTAAGGCCAGCCATGAATATCAGCTCCTTTTAGAAAGCTTGAGATTAGAGATGAGCGAATGTACTCGTTTAGGGCGATTTCACAATCGAGCACCGCTTTTTTCGAGTAACTGACTACTCAGGTGAAAAGATTCGGGGGGCGCCGGGGGCCGGCGTGGTGGAGCGGGGGTAGCAGTGGGGAACAGGGGGGAGCTCTCTTTCTCTCTCCCCCCCCCCCCACTCCCCTCTGCAACCCCCACTCACCCCCGGCGCCCCCCGAATCTTTTCGCCCGAGTAGTCAGTTACTCGAAAAAAGCGGTGCTCAATTGCGAAATCGCCCTAAACGAGTACATTGGCTCATCTTTAGTTGAGATCTAGGATTATGTGGCAAGGTTTGGTTGCTTATTCAGGACGTATCACGCAATGTAAGACCTGTGAACTGCAGTTTTTTTTGTTTTATTAGTCAAATTACATGTGAGATTGGATGTGGAAATTAAATGTTAAGACAATGAGTCCTGCTCCTCAAGAGGGTAATAAATGCCTTGGCCACAGAATTGGATCAATAGAAACCAAAAGTATGGCCAGAAATTGTCTGCAGAGTTCCTTTTAATAATTAGGCCTGTCATGAGAGATTTATAAGATATCTTGGAAAGACGGGTCCTTGGGTTTTTAGGTTTATGAAGCCTCTATTCAGCCATCTTTGAGTTATAATGGAGTCTATTAAGGTTAACAGGTGCTGGGAATATCTACAGTATAAGGGTGCATAAAAATGCAGTAAGACTATTGCAATCATGTAATAGTACAAAGCTGTAAGACAAGCATTTTTATACAGATGATAGACTTCTAATATCTTTGAAAAGGTTGTTCAATTATAAACTGTTGATGATGATCTATCCTTAGAACAAGCAATAGTAAATTGGCAAAGGTCCACCACTCGGGATCCCCACTGATCAGATGATTGCCTGGCCAATGCGCTTGGCCAGTGAGCTGATTTCTACAGGAAGCAGTCAGCTCTGTTCCTACTGCAGCGGCCCAGTTTTCTATTACATTCAAAGTTCTCATTGTAGTGAATGCCTGCAATACCAAGCTTGGCCACTGCAGTTAGACTAGAGCTGTCTGCTTCCTGCAGAAATTAGCTCAATGCACAAGTACATAAGCCTTAAAAGAAGCTGATCAGCTGGGGTCTTTGGTGGTAGATCAGCACTGATCTTGTATTGATGACCCATCCAGCAGTTAGGCCATCAGTACTTTACAACTGGACAACCCCTTTAATAATAGTGTGCTCCATACATTGTCCACCTCGCTGTGGACCCTGTATGAAGCAACAATGTGCTTCATACAGGGTAAGCCACAGTGTACCCCCCAAAGACTTCTATTGCCAACAAGTGCCAGCCCTTAATTTTAGCCAAGGTCTCCGCCCAATTGTCAGTCACAGTGCACCGTAAGTGCTAGATATGTAACAGATTGCTCGTCTGCTATTATTATAATTTTCTTAAAAAGCCCATCTGGAATAATATAGTAAATATCAGACATGGAGAAGATCTTATAGGATGTCGCTATTGTTGCATATAATGGAGGGAATCTGCATGTTCTGTAGATAATCAGTATTACGAGCAAGAGAAACAAGCCAAAATCTCTAAAATTAAGATTATTGGCCAATGGAGGCCATGATGCAATGAGCAGATTTGTGTGTTAATCCAACAGGTCTTTAAGAAAAGCAAGACAGAGGATGTCTTTGCTTTCAGTTAAGATGCTGTCTTGTCAGTCCTGACTTGTGCCGGCTGAGTAGTGATCACAGACAGCGCTAACAAAAAAATCACTATCATTTGAAGTCTTGATAACTCTTCAGGTAAGACCAGCAATCAGACTGACTGCCAGCTGCCTCACCCAGTGTCGGATATCGCCTCATGTTCCTGCTACTATGTCCCAGCGGTCATCACAATTATCTTATATACAAGCACTGGAGGGAACGAAGTTTCAAGAAATAGGAGAATCAGAGCAGGTTGGCTGCATTAAAGTATTAAAAATACTGAAATCTGAACATACATAGTAAGATGTGGTCAAGTAGAGGGGAATGTACAACTGTCAGGAAACTGCAACCTTCAGCATTCCCTGACAGTCTGGAGAAAACTGAAATTTCACCACTAACTATAAGGCATCCTTCTTCTCATATTCATAGAAGAGGCCAGAGTAAGCCTAAGGACTAGCTCTTCTTTCCATTAATTTGTATTGTAGTTCTCTTGTGCAGGGGTGGTCTAAAAGTTCACCCCGCCCATGAGGAATGGAGCTGAGCATGAACCCCTTTCTCTACAAGTCCGATAATATGCAAAGCTTCGAACCAAGTACTTGTGGACTTTAACTTTCTTTTTTTTCCACTTTTACAACTAATGCAACAAGATTTGGTAAGGTGCTCTTTTTCAGGCATGGACCATCTACATTTCTAATTGGCCTTAAGTCATTCAGTACATCAAGTAAATGGAAAGAATCCTGAGTTGTGTTTTAAAAACAGAGAAAGTGTATAGGAGAGAGCTATATAATACAAATTTACAGCAAAGAGAAGATCTAGAGATAATACCACAACCACCATGAATGTGCAAAAAGCCCCAGACCATACAATATCTGCACTCTAGTCAGGGATTTAAAGCAACTCTCTGGCCCGGGGCTGGGATAGTGAGAAACCTGCTGTTGGTCTTGCGTGCCAATGTCCCTCCAATCTTCCAGTTTTAGGTCCTGTTTTTGGTCAAGCAAGATGGCCAATGCACTTTTCAGACTAATCTAATCCTCACAGTGCATTTGGGTGTAAGAGTACCAATGCACTATACCAGATCAGAAAGCCCTAGAAGAATTTGGGAATACACATTTATAACAACTTTTGCCACTTTTTAACAGAGGCCTAAATTCTTCATCTGTGACTGGGAAGTATGAGACATCTATAACACAGATAACACTGCTGGCCTGATGATCTCTTAGGCCTCATGTCCACGGGGGAAAATCAGGCCCGCTACGGATTCTCCATGGAGAATCCGCAGCGGATCCCTCCTGCCCCGCGGACATGAGCGCTGAAAATAGAAATTACTCACCTCTCGCACGCTCCGGATCTCCCCTTCTTTGCGGCTTCATCTTCTCTCCGTTGCGGCCGGATCTTCTTTCTCCGGCCCGGCGGATGTGCATGGCACGTCGATTGCGTGCCGCGCGCATGCGCCGGCCTGATGAACAAACATACGGCCGCGACGGAGAGAAGATGAAGCCGCGAAGAAGGGAAGATCCGGAGCAGGTGAGTTTATTCTGATTTTGGTCTCCCGCGGATCCAGACGGCTTCCATAGGCTTCAATAGAAGCCTGCGGGAGCCGTCCCCGTGAGAGACCCGCACCTAAATGGAGCATGGTCCAGATTTTTTCATGCTCCATTTTTTTAAAATCACTTTTATTGACCATCCGCGGGTATTTATCTACCCGCGGGTAGTCAATGCATCCCTATGGGATGCGGATCCGCATGCGGGCGATCCACTGCGGATCTAAAATCCTATTTTGCCCGTGGACATGGGGCCTTAACACTAATTCAGGGACCATAAAGCCTTTACATCTATGTTTGTATTTCTGTTGTAGTATTCTTTTAAGAGTATATTAATCCCAACACGTTTGTGCCATGTCATAAGTATGTATGAATACCTCATCGGATCCATTTCATTCTGCCTTGATGAAGGACCCTGTGAGGTCCCAAAGCTTGCTATAACATCGAGTATTTTTGTTAGCCATTAAAAGCTATCATATCTACAAGATTACTTGGTTTGTCTTACTGAGAACAATCACACTTTGCTCTACTGGATAACATGGTACCAAACCCCTTATTCTCGTTTTTGTGTAAATGCTTGCATGATTGAAATGATTAGCGGGTGGGTCACCTGAAGGGTCAGGGTGCATAGCTTTCTCAGAGAGGACATACTGACTCACTGGTTCAGACACCAAGAATCGCCTATACCCTATATCGGTTAGGAAGGAGGGGATGTGGGATGATACTGCAGTCGGCCGGGCGTGCATCTTAGGCGTAGTTGTTGTAGTTCCTTTGATAGATAAAAAGACGATCACATCCTGGATGTTTGTAAACATTAATACAACAGAAATGAGTCTACGCAGAAACTACTCAGAAATGAGGAACCGTACATGAGGTTAGCAACAGACATAACGCTACTTGTCTCAAGCAGTGCTCCTTATTACCCTCTTTCTCTAGCAGTTTCACTTATCACTCCTTAGGACTGGATTTCAGCACCTCGTCTCTAATCCCATAGGGGTCAATTCTTCAGAGACTAGCATCTCTGAAGAGTTAGTACTGAATACATTTTTCTGGTCACTCTGAACTTTGGCTGTGCTACTCTTGACTGCCTGATTGGCTGTAGGCCTCTCCTTCTCACCGCCTGACCAGAGCCAAGTGCAGGCAACGTATGAATGCGTCCCCGACTTATAGGCACATAAACACTAATTTAACAGCACATTAACAATAATGCTCTTCTTATACTCAAATGGGGATTTTACAAAAGAAAGAGAGTTTACCTCAGCCCCCCGTGAAACCCAACATCTACATGGGGTGTATTTTCCCATGAATGGAACAGATATACGCTTGGCACCTAACCAAGAGTTGAAATGCTAGTGGAGAGTGATGTGGGGATACAAAATCCCCTGTTTTGATTTTGCTCAGGGGCCGTCCTTACTCAGACCACACCCCCGAGTAAAGTTGTGCAGTCTTAGACTCATGACTTTAGATATATTGGAGTCAACAAATGTTATTATATTTAGTGGTCCAGACAACCTTATACTGGGTCATTTTCTTTGCTTCTTCCTAATTCATCGTTACTGTGCTCTACTTTCCCCATTTAAATTACCAGTTTAGGGATCAGTTCTCCAGTTTGCACCTAGTACGTACGAGAGAGAAAGTCATTTTAATTCCAGTTTTACTGCTGCAGCCTTCAGAGACCTGCAATAAATTGCGTCTCAATAAAAGCATAAAGCAGATAACTGCTCGCTGGAGTCTCCTTATCTGCAGGAACATCTAGGCCAGCTCCTATGGTATATTAAAAACGGGCCAATGAAGATGAAATGGTCTTTTAAGACGATCTAAAGGAACAGCTCAATACTTGCGAACGGGAAACAAGTGAATTTTTTCTGTTCGTAATATTTTGAGAATGCAGAATATTTACATGAATAGCTTATATTTCATTGTCCCCTGACTTGCCTGTGACAGTAACATGTAAAACAAGTTCCCAACTTGCCACTAAAATACCATGACAATAATAGTGGTCTGGCCCCTCTATAATTGTCATACGTGACATGTCTTCCATGTGGATGCTGGGCAAAGTGTCTTGTCTGCTGTTATGTGTATTGTACAGCTGCAGCATGTAAGAGGTTAATGCCTGAAAGTGTCTGGGAAAGTAACAATTTCGTCTAGTCACGTGATGTCTTCCCTCTAGAAGTAGTTTTCGAGTGATTTAGAGCAAGGTGTGGTCTATCATCGTCTTCTACGGTGGAGTAGGAGTGCCGGCCACATAGGGGTACCTTCAACCATCATTTGGTGAAGCGATGGAAGCGTAGGAAAGGTATCCTGAGGCCTTATATGCTAGGAACCACCTCTGAGGAGCGCAAGGAGTGAAGGAGTCTGCTGTGCAGCGTTCTGCAAACAAGTTCTGAGTGAGTGTCAGCGGAGTGTTGTGTTCCCCTCTGGAGTTATTCAAAGTCCCAGAGTGTGTGTGTCCAGGAGCAGAGCATCACAGATAACTTAGACTATGGGCCCGGTTTCATCCTGTGTTCTCCTCCTTGACCATCTCCTGAAACACTGTCCTTCCTACATATGTGAGTAAGCTGTATTTCCGCAAGCACAGAGTAAAGTTTACAGTTACTGCCCGTTCCCAATGATTGAGGCATTCAACTTTAACCGTGTGTGGACTCTCTTATTTAACAATCGAGGATTTGCCAGTGTGAATGGAACCGTGGCGTCATGCGTGACAACTTTAAGTCCACTACACTTATACAGGTAACCGTTATCCCAGCGTTACCTGGAAGAGGCCTAGCAGTGTCTTGGCTGAGGTTGCGTGCATCCCTCTGGGGAGGAATCTGGTAGAGCCACTGTGACAATTGACACCTCTACCGTGCCAGCTCCTCAGTGTGGGCCTCGTGTCTTGGTTGCCATGGGGCACCACAGCGGCAGCGGCACAAGAAATCAACTGATCGGGAGCAATCTGATTGGCCAGTCAGTAATCAATAGCAATAATGAAAAAAAGTCCTGGAATATCCCTATAAAGTAATTTAGCCCCCTTGTGCCCCTATAGAGTAATAAAGTCCATCTATGGCACTTTATAACTCAAGGCCCCCTGTGCCCCTATAAATAGAGCCCCATTGACTCTGTAGTGTAATAGAACCCCTCTGTGTCCTTCCTCCCTCAAACAAAACCCATTATGTCTCCCCTCCGCCCTCCATCCCGCTGAACAATTACTGTCCAGTAACATTTGCGATATACGTGCTGCTCATAGCTCGGTTCAGTCAGACCGTAGGACGACTCCTCCTCCCTTTTCCTATTCACTTTGTGACATTAGGAGTAGGAGTCGTGCTATGCTCTGGCGGAACTAAGCGACAGGCAGCACGTAAGAATGTGTAGCACTGCAGACGGAGGAGTCGAGCATCAATCAGCGAGTGTATGCAGTTCTGCTGTGTCTGAAACAGATGTAACTGTGGACTAATTGTTCGGCTGGATGAACGATGCGGGGGAGCCTCGTAGCGATATAAGTGGCAATGGCCTCCAGATCACTACAACCAACATCCCACCAAAGATGTTCTATGTTCAAGTCAAGCAACTCTGTCGGCCACTACAGAGTCTTACAGGACTTCTTCTGAAACCAAGCCTTGGTTGACTTTGAAGTAGCCTTGGGATCTTTGTCCTAGTGGAAGGTCCAACGGTGCCCAAGCTTCAGCTTCCTCACAGAAGGCATGATGTTTTCTCCTGGGATTTCCTGATACTTGATTGGATCCATATTGTCCTCCACACACTGCAGGTTTCTGGTGCCGGAGGAAGCAAAGCACCCCTAGGGCATCACCGAGCTACCGCCATGCTTCACTGTAGACAGGGGGTTCTTTCCAGAGTATGCTAAATTCATCCTCTTCCAGACGTACCGCTGATTCATATTTTTATGGTTTTGAGCATACTAGAGATGAATTTTCTTATGCTTTTGGGTCAGTACAGCTTGGAGTTCTGGTATGAAGACATTTAGTGTTTTTATATGCACCTTACTGTCTAAATGGAAACCTTACAGCCTCAAATCTTGCTGCAGGTCTTTTGCAGTCAATCAACATAGTTATTAATCGCCTGCCTCCTCAGTAATATGGTGGCAAACGGTGATACATTCCTCTATTTACCACGTCCAGGTAGTATTCTGTTTCCAACTGTATCTCTAGAAACATTCATGGCTTTTGCTATCTTTTCTGTATCCTTTTCCTTGTTTGTACATGGCAACGATCTCTCTAAACTTTTTTTTTTTAACCAGTCTTGACTGAGCCATATTTCTAACATTGAATCAAACATCACAGTCAACAAAGCACTAGTCAGTCCAGGTATTTAATGTGTTTTATCTTAAGCACACCTGATGTAACCAATAAATCCCTTGATTAGTTGCATCAGGTGTGCTTGAGACAACATCTCATTTGTAAGTGCATCCTCTTATAAGGGATTCTGGGGTTGAATCATTCTGAGATTGCAGAAGTCATTAAAAGTGGCATTTTGTGGTGAATTTAGAGAAACGACCTGTAATATTAGGTGTGTATGAGCTATTTAAATTGTTATTTCATTATGCTGAAAGTTTTTACATTTTGCAAATAAACCTAATTTCCAATGGGGATTGAATATTTTCAGCTGTAACTGTAAGTAAGCTGGGTGACAAGCACTGTGGGCCCTATCATGTCTGCTCTCTTGGGTTGTCACTTCAACAAAATCATTCAGAAAGACTTCACATAAGTCGGGAAATGCTCTTAAACCGACAACTGAAGGAGTCCAGAACATCGAAAAATGTAGCCAAGATGGGGGGATAAGACTCTCATATTCTTCTTGGCTAGAGGTTTCAGTTGAGCTGCCTATTGTCCAGTGAAGTAACTAATGGCCGTGGTGTCCGATCCCCATGTTATGGAGATGATTCTCTTCTGCTATCTGTAAAGAGCCATACCCGCTAAGTAATTGTGATTCCTTTATTTTATGATGGAATGTTTTTTTTGTGATTTACAATGTAGTAGTTTTGGACTTTGTCCCAAGTTATTTGTGCTATGCTGGTGATAGCCCTGGAAGAGTTATACGCCTTTATGTAAAGCGAAGGACATGCCAGCAGCTTGAGAAGCGCTCTGTGGATTGTTTCATTTGCGTCCTGAGAGCACGTACTTCATATTTTTATGCAAGGAATGGGCTAAATTTCAGATTCCAACTCTTTTTTTAGCCCTAGAATATAGCATAAGATAGTTGGAGGCGGCAGTAAAAAGGTACATGAGGAAGGTTTGGGGACGAACAACTCTACAGATTGTTATAATCCAACTGGAAATGATGAATTATAGTCATCGCTACAATGTGTAAATGGGACAATTATTCTGTTCTTGATATTCTCGGAAAATATCTGTGAAATATGGCATCCGATGAAGCACGGCACGAAATCGGAGGCATAAGGCGGCTCTGTAGTTTTGCATGGATGACGTATTACAGCTCTGGACTTTTTCCGCAGTCATCATAATAAATAAGCATGGAAAGATTTCATGACTCCTATAAATGACTCGGCCGTTATATTTCATTCTGTCAGCTTGTGAACATGAAGGACAATGCAGTAACTCCCTGATGTTAAGTAGTTTAGGTACACAACAAGAGGCGAACAGCGCTCAATGCCAACCCTCCATGGAAAAAACGGATTAATAGGTGAGAAGAAGTAGATTACTTACTTCACCAGGGAGGTACGTAGGCCCACGGGGACCTCCCTCAACTCCCTGTATCCAGAATCGCAATTATCCAAGTAAGGTGTTTTGAGGTAACAGGAACTGACAATTCAAGTGGCGAAATGCTTACAGCGCGTTTATTGGAGGTGGGACCAATAAAAGCACGATACAATGATGACATAAAAAATATAGAAAATAACATAAACATAAAATATAGAATCAAGGGGTATTCTGCAAAGTGTTTCGGGGGTTAAAACTAAGCAAACACCCCTTTTTCAACAGTAACTGTTGATGAGTCTCGTGTGGCGCAGAGTGTAAGCTCTCGCCTACAACCTGAAGGTTGCAAGTTCGATCCCCGCATGCGTCAGGTAGCCGGCTCAAGGTTGACTCAGCCTTCTATCCTTCCCAGGTCGGTAAAATGAGAACCCAACTTGGTGGGGGGTAATAAGTAATTATTACCTGAAAGCGCTGCGGAATAAGTTGGCGCTATACAAATACCAAGATTTTTTATTTATCTAAGATATATATATATACACACACACACACAGGGGTGGGAAAAAATATGGACACACCATACAAAATGCATAGGATTTTAATCATTAGCGCATGCTGTCCTTTTGACCTCTGCTGTCTGAAAACCTTCCCGCCAAATTTGTGTTTGTGTTTACTTCGCCTCTTGCCCTGCTCTGGGTTGTTTTAGGAGCCAGCTGGTAGCAGCAGCTTAAAAGCTTGATCCCCTGACCAATGAATTTTGTTGCTAGGGCAGATGTTCTCTTCTGCCCGACACCATCCTTGTCATATTACCTCCACTTAAAATCGGGCCACCTCCTGTATGTGTAGATACGTGTGTATATATATATATATATATATAGCCTTCATTGAAACTTTTGAACTTTTGGCATGAGAAAAGAGTTTCCAAAGTGTCCGGAAGTGACGTTTACCGTATCTGTGCGACTGGGATTGGGTGTGCGTTCCAGTGAGCGGAAATCCCACTAGGCTGATTCAAAAGCCTGAATGTGGCGAATGGATTGTGTAAGTAGCGTGAGTTTATTCTTGTGAGAATTTGCATTCCGGATTGCACAGTCACATACACCGTGTGGGTCAGTAAAATACATTGTATGCTGAAAACAGATAGCTTACAGTACATAGAATATACAAGGATGTGTAAAAGACATAACATGAATAATAAAAATACATAAAATATACATAAAATCGGACTTGTTTAGTGGCAGTATAGAGACTACAGCAGGTGAGTCTGTTCCCGGTGAGTCTGTTCCCGGTGAGTCTGTTCCCGGTGAGTCTGTTCCCTCACATTCATTTATTCCCCATAGCCGGGGGCGCTGTTCTTCCCTTGTTATACACTTCATTTGTGAATCCTGACGTAAAGTGACACAAAAACATTCCTTCTCCTCATTTGTATTTCGAACCCATGACATTGCTGGGGATATTTCTTCACCTGTCATGGTCAGGTGCAAACTGTGTGCATTTTGGAGGTGGCGGTGTAAGGAAACCATCCTTAAAGGGGTGGTCTCGCGAAACCAAGTGGGGTTATACACTTCTGTATGGCCAGATTAATGCACTTTGTAATATACATCGTGCATTAATTATGAGCCATACAGAAGTTATTCACTTACCTGCTCCGTTGCTAGCGTCCTCGTCTCCATGGTTCCGTCTAAATTCGCTGGCAGCTTGCTTTTTTAGACGCGCTTGCGCAGTCCGGTCTTCTCCATTCAGCACGAGCCGCTTCAGTGTGCTCCCCGCTACAGCTCTTCTGCGCATGCGCAGACGAGCTGTCACTGCTCGGGAGCGCGCTGGAGCGGCCATTCTGTACCTTCCTCTGTTAGAGGAAGGTCCAGAGCTGCCGAGCTGTCCGGAGAAGCCGCCCAGCTGTCCCGCCGTCCAGCTGTCCCGCCGTCCTGGCAGGTGATGGGCCGGGGGGGCTGCCGCTGCGCCGGGGGCGGGCTGCGCCGGGGGGGGGGGCTGCCGCTGCGATGGGGGGGGGGGGCTGCGCCGGTTACCTTCTGCCTGGCGGTGGGTGACTGGTCGGCCGTGTTCACTCCAGGGGTCCGGTCGGCGGCTGCGGGGCGTCTGGTTGCCATGGAGACACAGCTGGTAGCGTCTCGGGAGCGCGCACGTCGGGCTACAGCAAGCGATGCGAAAAGAGCTGGCGGCCATCTTGGGAAAAAGTTTTATAAGTTGCTGAAACGCTGGAACGGTAAGTAGAAACCAGCTAGGAAAGTCATTTACAGGGGGGCTTAGTAATGTATGCTTAATTAGGGGGACTGGGCAAAAAAAAAATTCACTGCTTCCTCGAGACATCTCCTTTAAAGGAATGCAATGTTGTGGGTGGAGCACTGAGGTGGAGTACAAAGCTGTAAACATTGACTATGTGACCATTACTCCACTCAAAACAACAAGATTAATTGTCAACTATTTTGGAAAGTCCAGAAGACTTGTAAAAAAAAAAGGGCGGGGGGGGGGGTGAGGGATGACCTCCTGGAAGAGACGTCAAGTCTTCTAGACGAAATACTCACCTCTACTAATTCCTGCAGCCCTGCTTTATTTGGGCATCGCCATAGACAAAATCTTGACTTCTGCAGCATCATCTAGGACTAAGAGGACTGAAGCAGAGAGTGGCAGCATCTGGTCTGGAGTCCGGATTAGTTTAGGGCGTCTGATCTGGATTTTTATTTGTTTTGGGGGTTTGTGTTTGCTTAGGGGATCTAGATTGGCAGCTGCCTAAAGGTATCTTTAGATGGAACAACTGTCACTCCTGTGCTTTTACATAGAGCATGGAGTTGGACTGGACTAGCAATCTCTTTAGACCAGCCGCCTCCATTCTCAGTAAGCAGGAGTGGTTCATAGATTGAGTCATTCCTGTGTACATTCAGCGGGTAGCCGGTCAATGGTCATTCCAGTTCTGCAAGCTGGGACAGGACGACTAGCGACAACTGAGTGACTTTTCAGGGCCCTGTCAAAGGCTGCGTATACATGGGCCGCCATTTGCCTGTAATCACTAGATTGAGCGATTATTCAGACAACTATCGGCCCATATAAAGGTACCTTAAAGTAGTTGTCCGAGTTGTAAGCTTTTGGTACAACCACTTCCCCATGCAGGAAAATAACAAAGAGTGATATACTCACCTTTGGCCACTACCACTGTGTCTGGCGCCGGTGTTCGGTCCCCTGTTCTGGTCTGTGTTTACAGCTGCTGTCCTGTCTGGTTTATGGGACAGAGCTCTGTTATTGAATGTTGCCCTGTGACATCCTGTAAATCGGGTGGGACTGCAGCCTATAAACACTGACCGGAGCGGAGGACCAAGCACCGGCACAGGACACAGCAGGAGCGGGGAGAGGTGAGTATATCACTATTTATGATTTTACTGCATGGGGAAGGGGTTGTCCCGAGATCTTACAACTCGGACAACCATTTAAGGGGTCTGGTCTGAGGTCTGTAGTTGTTTAGGCAATCTGGCCAGGAACTGTGAAGGGGTACCTCACGCTAAAAGTGGTGTAAAAAAAAGTCACAAATTTTGGTGCAAGGCTTGTTTTTGCAAACAATTTGCAATTTTTCCAACTTATGCCTGCTCATGCAGATTTCTAGAAAGGTAGGAGTTACTTAGCAGTAAAAGGAATGACTACATAATTAAGTCTAGCCACGGGTTTTGAAGCGGCCAGGACGCTCGCTCTTCCGCTGCGGTCGGCACTCCCATAGAAGATAAAAAAAATAAACATGCTGCGGCCGGCGAACCCGCGCCGCACCACTTTGCTGTGGCGGATTTGCCGTCCCGTGTGGACATGGCTGGCTAATCTTGGGATTAGCGGCCGCAGGCGGATTTGCCGCGGCGAAATTCCAAATGGAATTTCTGCGGCAAATGCTCCCCGTGTGAACCCAACCTAACATGCCCAAAACTGCTCTAAACTACACCAGAAATATAGCTCTGAGAAGCTCCTAATGCGTGCGCCTCTTAAAGTAACCCTCTGGTTGTAGGACAAATTTCTATCCTAAGACTGGAGGGGGAAAGGGTATATTACCTGAAGCTTTTCTTCTCTGCTGCCCGCCTGATATAACAGTTCTGGACCCCATTTTTAACCATCCAAGATGGATTCAGAACGTTTCTCACTACCATGGTCATGTGAGCAGCTCTGGCCAATGAGAGAGCAGACATAGTGAGTAGGTAGTCTAACACTAGCACTTGAAATCTCACCATCATCCTAGGCTTTAGGAAGCCACTGCTCCTTGAGATCTCTGCGTGGAGTCTTGGCCAGCTGCACGTCTCAGCAGCAACAGACAATTAATCCAATGTGTAATAAAGTTGCCAGCTTCTACACAAGATTTCTCCTTTAATTCTTTATTTCACATATTCAGCATCAGACACACGTTAAAAGATGCAGGCCTTTGCTACATACTAGCAATGCACTGTCTGAAGATTGCATCGGTTATCCTAAATGGCCGAAAATGAGGCCTAGAATCGGTGGAACAGGGAAAAACTCCAGGTAATGCACCCCCTCCCCTCCTGCCCCCGGAGAGAATTTTGTCCCAAGGAGGGCTGCTTTAATACATCAGCCGCATGTTGGTCCATCAGGGATTACACTAGGACTGGTGCCCCTCCTGTATTTTTAAGAGGTCCAGGTTGGGGTTCTGGATTTATCCAATGGTCTGGAGTCTGTATTTGCGTAGGGATCTAAACTGAGGTCTGTACTCATTTTGGGGCGTGATGTACATTATTATAGAGAGTCCCGGAGGGATCTGGAATGGCGGTCATGTTTGATTATCACCCAGTTTCCCCATAAGCATAAATGAATAAGAAACAGCTCGAATGAGAAAGACTCAAGCAATGTCTTGTAAGAAAAAGCAGATCTTCCATTCTTCCTGAGGATAAGACGCTGTGACAAGTATCCTCTAAGGACTCCGCAAGGTCCTGTTCGGTTTTCTTAAGTTGACATATTCATGCTGTTGGCGGCGAGCGGTTGGAACAGGTTTTGCTCACGTCTACCTGGTTTCTATTATGTTATGTGAGGCGGCAGGTGCTGAATTATTACTACACGCGTCTGAGAGATTTCTTCCCAGGGAAGTGGTAATTTTACTGGCTGGGGATGACTCGGGCCGACAGCCCTAGGAAATCATCCATATTTATGAAACACTTGTCGCTGCTACCAGCTTTGAGGTCTCCTCGGAGAAGACAACGTGACGTCTCCCATAGATAGGTCAGAAGAGGATATTGGTGGCGTCCATACACTCAGACCCACGACTGTCCACATAATTGTGATGCCATGCTCTATAGAGAATGCCAACCATCATAGGGCGCAAACTTAAGTAGGTATGGAAGAGGCGCACACATGTGGAGCAGGTCCTTCAGTTCCAGATCGAGAGTCATCCATCAGTAGATATGAATCCCTACAGCATGCCTGCATTGCACTGAGGACATCACTTGTACTTGACGTTACTACTACCCAAGAGGGAGTCACAGTGCATGCGCCTTCTTCAGTGCGGGTCAGATGTGTTGTAGGTGGGACATGGGTATTGTTATAGATGTCAAACAGCAAATAAGGGGGTGCTTTTTAGTTGCAGAGGCAGGGCAAGAACCCAGACCGCTTGCAGAGGAGGGCTGCCCATTGGATGGTCCACCGCTAATTAGCATACAATGCGGGAAAACCTTCTGCAATGGTATCTCAAGAGGGGGGCCTGAGTTTAAAAAAATAAAGATACCGCTGGAGACTTCATTGAGTTGCACATGTATAAGTCTACTGTGTTGATAGGCCGAAAATAAAAGGACAGACTTCCTTTAAGGATTTTTTCATTGACAGTAAGCAGAGATACTGACTATAATGGGAAATTAAAACACAAAGTATATTGGAAAAAACTTGCAAAGGTTTTTATTTCACTATACAATGATTACAGGGTATTTTTACAAACTCATAACATAAATACAGCTCCAGAACCAAGCTCATAACATATATACAGGACAAGAAACAAGCTCAGGACATAGATGCAACACCAAAACCAAGCTTATTACATGCATTCAGCACCAGAACCAAGCTCAGTATATAAATACAGAAGATGCTGTCACACAGAGAAAGATTATCTGGCTGGGCGGGCCTATTAGAACCATTGGTTTACTATGGTGTGTTCACATGTCCGTGTTTTACAGGCGTGCAAACGCGCACACTTGCAAAAGATAGGACATCTATGCGCCAGGATGGTCCTTGCTGTGCACAAATATTCCCTGCGGGGAGTCCCCTCATCACTACACACTGTGACACCGCTATCACAGTGTTCAGCAACAAGGGGACTCCCCGCGGGGAGTAAAGAATCCCCTGCCACAGCTGTCACAGCTGAGGATCGCGATGTTCTCCCATTGATTGGCTGAGCTCTCACCCAATCACAGGCAACACTCATCCATTCATTGAATTATGAATGACTGAGCACTGCCTGTGATTGGCTGAGTGCTGTGACCAATCACAGACAGCGCTCAGCTGTCATTCAATGAATGGCTGAGCACTCAGCCAATCAGACACAGCCCTTTCAGCAGGCGGGGATTTTAAATCCCCGCCTGCTGAAAGAGCTTCAGAGCAGTGCAGTGGGACCAAGGGGCTAGATGAGCCCTGACAGCGTCGGAGAGGTGAGTATACATATTTTTTATTTTTTTACACATTTAAGGGATGATTTTCAGGGAAGGGCTTATATTTAAAGCCCTTCCCCGAAAATTAGTGCAGCGGTTGCCGGCCCCATTTTTGGCACGTCTGTTGACTTGCTGATTTGTGCGCACATGAGTGCGCACAAATACACGCTTGTCTGAACGAGGCCTAACTGTATAAGATTAGCCTGCAGCACTGGTGTAACTATAGGGGCCCAGGAGCCTTAGGGGGCCCATAAGGCCTCTCCACTCCATATAGGGAGCCCAGTACTATGAATAAAGAAAGCATTATAGTTGGGGCCCTGTTACAGGTTTTCCATTGGAGCCCAGGAGCTTCAAGTTACACCTCTGCGTTAAGGGGTTAAGAGAAGTTGGGGGCTCCAAGATAAACTTTTGCACCCAGGCCCATGAGCCTTTAGCTACACCCCTGGCCCTGCAGTGTTATTTTAAACTGAATAACTAGCTGATTGGTGGGGGTCTGACTACTTGGGACCCCCACCGATCCGGAGAATGCAGGTCCTGAATTGTTCGTGCGCTCTGCAATCTCTGGTCCTTCTATTGAAATGAATGGAGTGGCAGTGTGCATGCGCTACTGCAGCTTCTTTCATGCAGGGTCCTTTGGGACTTTGGAGGGGGTCCTAGCAATCTGGCCCCATTCCATCAGACATAGATCCCCTGTGCTGTGGATAGGAGATAACTTTCAGTCCTGGCACAATCCCTTTGTCTGATGATAGACCACCTGTCCATGTAAATGCCGCCGCCACCGTGCCTACTGCTATGATTTATATCCATATACACTATGCCGTCTCGTTAAACCTGCAGACTCAGGCTCAGCTCAGAGTTTGTTTTTGCACTTTGGTAATATGATTTACCGCCGTCTGATTGGATCCGGAGCGTGTTTCATTGTCAGCGCTCTCAGCACGACGGAGTGATTGATTTTCACGTTTGGAAAATTAAAGACATCGCAGGGATCCCCCCCCCCCCCCCCCCCCATCTATCTGTACTCCCCGGCTAAATACAATCTTCAGTCTTCTTTGTAATGTCTTGTTTTTCTTGCAGCGCCGAATACCTTTTATTCTTTTACAGCGCCGCTTCCATTGAACATGACTAAATGGCTTATTAATATGAAGCATTCTGTATTTTGCTTTTAGGAGTAATTGCCTTGTGTTAGAGCTAACCTCATGCCTGACCGCTACATTATTCACTCCCGGATAAAGACGTTAGGGCTTAATTAACTTTGCATTCATTCGCGGGTCCCAGAAACCTGTTTTTTTTGCTTGTTGATCTTGTCATATCATTGGGAAAAAAAATAGAAGCAGTGAAGGATTATGGGTAATGACCTTGACACGTCAGTCTGAGGGTCGTACATACTATATTACGTATGATAGCGTCTGGAAGCCGCGATTCCATCGATACCCGGTTATGTCAAGGCTTGAGATGCTATACATATGTCATTCTACACTGATGGACACTTTATTAGAGACCCCCATCTAATGGTGCATTGGACTCCTTTGGTCTTCAGAACTACAGCAGTCTGCCGTGCTGTAGATCCCACTGGGTGATGAAATCATTCTGCAGGAATTTTGGCCCCTGCGGACAGGAAGTTCTTGTAGTTGTTGCAGATTAGCTGGAGGTGCTGGCATGTTCTGACCAGCTGTCAAGAAGGGGTCTACAATTCATGCTGCTTGCGCCAAATTCTGACCTCCGATCAGCACGAGGTGACGGAAATCTGGATCCATCTGACCAGGAGATGTTTTCCTGCTGCTCAGTGATACAATTTTTGCTCTCTTTTTCCCCCTGGAGTCTCTCCTTTCTGCTTCTCTTAGACACAATGGCGCCGGAACTGGCTGTCTGCTGTTATAGCCCATCTGAGCCAAAGATATGTGTTGTGTGTTCGGACATGTTAGTTCAAGCACCAGCATTGTATTCGTCTGTAATTCCTTGACTTTGTAGCACCTATTTGTCATAACGATTCCTGACATCCTCTTCTGACCCCTTTCTTTGATGCGTTGCTTACATCCACAACATCCCCTGTCTCTGGATGTTTTTCCTCAGTCACACCATTCTTGGCTTACTCCCCACACCGCTGCACAAGAAATCCTGGCCCGGCTAGTCTAGCACCAATGACCAGGTCTTGTTGGAAGTCGCTCAGATCGCTGGATTTCCCATCTAATGTGGCTTCACTGTATACCGTGGGGTGGAAATGAAACGAAACTCTGTCATATAGGCTCACCGCGGAGATCCGTCTGCTGGCTTCAGCTCCTGGGCGGCGGCTCCCGCGGTGGAGGGCTGCCACGGGATACCGCAACGCCCATCGACAGGCAGCCTTACGGACAGACAGAACAGATTTAATGTGCTGTAAACCAGCGGATCGCCTCATAATATATAATAGAGGAATCAATGTCTCATAGAAACCTGTTTCCTCTCAGTAATACTTGGCCTAGCCATGATGAATGGGCTGCAGAACCAGCCGGACAGCGAAGAGTTGCAGCTAGGGTATACTTTACTTCTGGCAAAGATTCCATTTACTACCCTGGCTCTGTATCTAAATACATTGGATAAAGCCAAGCGGCTTGTTGGCACCCTCCTGGTTTATATAGAGCCAATCGAAACGGCTGAACCGCGTTTCGGGTCGGACGTGGCTAAAAGTTCGGTTTGGCCCAAACCTGAAATTCAGGCGGTCATCGTGGCCAAACCCACTAAAATAAATCTTCTCACTCTTTATTTTTCTTTCTTTTAATAAGAAGGAAAAATAATTAGAGATGAGCGAGCACCAAAATGCTCGGGTGCTCGTTACTCGGAACGAACTTTTCGCGATGTTCGAGGGTTCGTTTCGAATAACGAACCCCATTGAAGTCAATGGGCGACCCGAGCATTTTTGTATTTCGCCGATGCTCGCTAAGGTTTTCATGTGTGAAAATCTGGGCAATTCAAGAAAGTGATGGGAACGACACAGAAACGGATAGGGCAGGCGAGGGGCTACATGTTGGGCTGCATCTCAAGTTCACAGGTCCCACTATTAAGCCACAATAGCGGCAAGAGTGCCCCCCCCCCCCCCCCTCCAAACAACTTTTACTTCTGAAAAGCCCTCATTAGCATGGCATACCTTTGCTAAGCACCACACTAGCTACAACAAAGCACAATCACTGCCTGGATGACACTCCGCTGCCACTTCTCCTGGGTTACATGCTGACCAACCGCCCCCCCTCCCCCCCCCACAGCGCACACCAAAGTGTCCCTGCGCAGCCTTCAGCTGCCCTAATGCCACACCACCCTCATGTCTATTTAGAAGTGCGTCTGCCATGAGGAGGAACCGCAGGCACACACTGCAGAGGTTGGCACGGCTAGGCAGCGACCCTCTTTAAAAGGGGCGGGGCGATAGCCCACAATGCTGTACAGAAGCAATGAGAAATAGAATCCTGTGCCACCGCCATCAGGAGCTGCACACGTGGGCATAGCAATGGGGAACCTATGTGCCACACACTATTCATTCTGTCAAGGTGTCTGCATGCCCCAGTCAGACTGGTAATATGTACCTTAACAGTAACCGCGTTGGTGGTAATGTGGTGGTGACTGCGGACCTAGTAGCGCGGTTTTATTTTGTTGGTTTTCGGAATGTGGCCAGGATTAAGTGGGCCGTGGCGGGGGGATGGTGGGGAGGCTCTCTTGTAGTGTCGGTAAAGGTGAAATTCTTGGACTGGCACCAGACGAACCAATGCAAAGGCATTTGCCAAGAATGTTTTCCCTGTTGGAGGAGGAGGGAGATGTTTTTGAGGCACTACGTGTCCTCTCCACGTGTCCGTGGTTATATGCACCTTAACAGTAACTGCGTTGGTGGGAAATGGCCTCGCCGCCATCATGTCTTTGGGAAGCCTCTGTTTCCACACCCCAGAGACATACCATTAGCAGCGGTATAGGCAGAGCCCAGAATTCGTAACATTTCAGCCATAGCATTAGGACAGGCCCCACTAACATATCACTAGCAGCATTATAGCGGGAGCGCAGTCTTCGTTCCATGTCAGCAATAGTAGCACTCAAGACAGGCCCCAGTAACAATTCCGAAGCAGCAGTATAGCGGGAGCGCAGTCTTCGTTCCATGTCAGTAATAGTAGCACTCAAGACAGGCCCCAGTAACAATTCCGAAGCAGCAGTATAGCGGGAGCGCAGTCTTCGTTCCATGTCAGTAATAGTAGCACTCAAGACAGGCCCCAGTAACAATTCCGAAGCAGCAGTATAGCGGGAGCGCAGTCTTCGTTCCATGTCGGTAATAGTAGCACTCAAGACAGGCCCCAGTAACAATTCCGAAGCAGCAGTATAGCGGGAGCGCAGTTTTCGTTCTATGTCAGTAATAGTAGCACTCAAGACAGGCCCCAGTAACAATTCCGAAGCAGCAGTATAGTGGGAGCGCAGTCTTAGTTCCATTTCAGTAGCTGCAGTATAGCCAAGGCCCAAGTAACATTTATGTAGCTAAAGTGTAGGCCAACCCCACACACCTTTCTGTACCATGAGTGCAGGCGAAGAACATACAAATTGCTATGATTACACTGTAGGTGAGGGCCCAAAAAAATTGGTGTACCAACAGTACTAATGTACCTCAGTAAAAATTGGCCATGCCCAACCAAGATGGCAGGTGAAACCCATTAATCGCTTTGGTTAATGTGGCTTAAGTGGTAACTAGGCCTGGAGGCAGCCCAGTTTCACGAAAAATTGGTTCAAGTTAAAGTTTCAACGCTTTTAAGAGCATTGAAACTTATAAAAATTGTTTCGAAAAATTAGATGAGTGAGCCTTGTGGCCCTAAGAAAAATTGCCCGTTCAGCGTGATTACGTGAGGTTTCAGGAGGAGGAGCAGGAGGAGGAGGAGGAATATTAGACACAGATTGATGAAGCAGAAATGTCCCCGTTTTGGATAGTGAGAGAGAACGTAGCTTCCATCCGCGGGTGCAGCCTACGTATTGCTTACGTATCGCTGCTGTCCGCTGGTGGAGAAGAGAAGTCTGGGGAAATCCAGGCTTTGTTCATCTTGATGAGTGTTAGCCTGTCGGCACTGTCGGTTGACAGGCGGGTACGCTTATCTGTGATGATTCCCCCAGCCGCACTAAACACCCTCTCCGACAAGACGCTAGCCGCAGGACAAGCAAGCACCTCCAGGGCATACAGCGCGAGTTCAGGCCACGTGTCCAGCTTCGACACCCAGTAGTTGTAGGTGGCAGAGGCGTCACGGAGGACGGTCGTGCGATCCGCTACGTACTCCCTCACCATCCTTTTACAGTGCTCCCGCCGACTCAGCCGTGACTGGGGAGCGGTGACACAGTCTTGGTGGGGAGCCATAAAGCTGTCCAGGCCCTTAAAGACTGTTGCACTGCCTGGGCTGTACATGCTGCTCGATCTCCGCACCTCCCCTGCTACCTGGCCCTCGGAACTGCGCCTTCTGCCACTAGCGCTGTCGGATGGGAATTTTACCATCAGCTTGTCCGCCAGGGTCCTGTGGTATAGCAACACTCTCGAACCCCTTTCCTCTTCGGGAATGAGAGTGGGAAGGTTCTCCTTATAGCGTGGGTCGAGCAGTGTGTACACCCAGTAATCCGTAGTGGCCAGAATGCGTGCAACGCGAGGGTCACGAGAAAGGCATCCTAACATGAAGTCAGCCATGTGTGCCAAGGTACCCGTACGCAACACATGGCTGTCTTCACTAGGAAGATCACTTTCAGGATCCTCCTCCTCCTCCTCCTCCTCCTCCTCATCCTCCTCAGGCCATACACGCTGAAAGGATGACAGGCAAGCAGCAGGGGCACCGTCAGCAGTGGGCCAAGCTGTCTCTTCCCCCTCCTCCTCATCCTCCTCATGCTCCTCCTCCTCCTCCTCCTGAATGCGCTGAGATATAGACAGGAGGGTGCTCTGACTATCCAGCGACATACTGTCTTCCCCCGCCTCCGTTTCCGAGCGCAAAGCGGCTGCCTTTATGGTTTGCAGGGAACTTCTCAAGATGCATAGCAGAGGAATGGTGACGCTAATGATTGCAGCATCGCCGCTCACCACCTGGGTAGACTGCTCAAAGTTTCCAAGGACCTGGCAGATGTCTGCCAACCAGGCCCACTCTTCTGAAAAGAATTGAGGAGGCTGACTCCCACTGTGCCGCCCATGTTGGAGTTGGTATTCCACGATAGCTCTACGCTGCTCATAGAGCCTGGCCAACATGTGGAGCGTAGAGTTCCACCGTGTGGGCACGTCGCACAGCAGTCGGTGCACTGGCAGATTAAAGCGATGTTGCAGGGTGCGCAGGGTGGCAGCGTCCGTGTGGGACTTGCGGAAATGTGCGCAGAGCCGGCGCACCTTTACGAGCAGGTCTGACAAGCATGGGTAGCTTTTCAGAAAGCGCTGAACCACCAAATTAAAGACGTGGGCCAGGCATGGCACGTGCGTGAGGCTGCCGAGCTGCAGAGCCGCCACCAGGTTACGGCCGTTGTCACACACGACCATGCCCGGTTGGAGGCTCAGCGGCGCAAGCCAACGGTCGGTCTGCTCTGTCAGACCCTGCAGCAGTTCGTGGGCCGTGTGCCTCCTATCTCCTAAGCTGAGTAGTTTCAGCACGGCCTGCTGACGCTTGCCCACCGCTGTGCTGCCACGCCGCGCGACACCGACTGCTGGCGACGTCCTGCTGCTGCTGACACATCTAGATTGCGAGACAGAGGTTGAGGAGGAGGAGGAGGGTGCTTTAGTGGACGAAGCATACACCGCCGAACATACCAGCACCGAGCTGGGGCCCGCAATTCTGGGGGTGGGTAGGACGTGAGCGGTCCCAGGCTCTGACTCTGTCCCAGCCTCCACTAAATTCACCCAATGTGCCGTCAGGGAGATGTAGTGGCCCTGCCCGCCTGTGCTTGTCCACGTGTCCGTAGTTAAGTGCACCTTGCCACTAACCGCATTGGTGAGGGCGCGTACAATGTTGCGGGAGACGTGGTCGTGCAGGGCTGGGACGGCACATCGGGAAAAGTAGTGGCGACTGGTAACTGAGTAGCGCGGGGCCGCCGCCGTCATCATAGCTTTGAAAGCCTCGGTTTCCACAACCCTATACGGCAGCATCTCAAGGCTGATAAATTTGGCGATGTGGACGGTTAACGATTGAGCGTGCGGGTGCGTGGCGGCGTACTTGCGCTTGCGCTCCAACACTTGCGCTAGCGACGGCTGGACTGTGCGGTGCGAGACATTGGTGGATGGGGCCGAGGACAGCGGAGGTGAGGGTGTGGGTGCAGGCCATGAGACGGTTGTGCCTGTGTCCTGAGAGGGGGGTTGTATCTCAGTGGCAGGTTGGGGCACAGGGGGAGAGGCAGCGGTGCAAACCGGAGGCGGTGAACGGCCTTCGTCCCACCTTGTGGGGTGCTTGGCCATCATATGTCTGCGCATGCTGGTGGTGGTGAGGCTGTTGGTGGTGGCTCCCCGGCTGATCTTGGCGCGACAAAGGTTGCACATCACTGTTCGTCGGTCCTCAGGCGTCTCTGTGAAAAACTGCCAGACCTTTGAGCACCTCGGCCTCTGCAGGGTGGCATGGCGCGAGGGGGCGCTTTGGGAAACAGTTGGTGGATTATTCAGTCTGGCCCTGCCCATACCCCTGGACACCGCACTGCCTCTTGCAACCTGCCCTGCTGCTGCCTCCCCCTCTGAAGACCTGTCCTGAGTAGGCGTTGCACACCAGGTGGGGTCAGTCACCTCATCATCCAGCTGCTCTTCCTCCGAATCCTCTGTGCGCTCCTCCTTCGCACTTACTGCCCTTACTACTACCTCACTGCAAGACAACTGTGTCTCATCGTCATCGTCCTCCTCACCCACTGAAAGGTCTTGAGACAGTTGGCAGAAGTCCCCAGCCTCATCCCCCGGACCCCAGGAACTTTCCAATGGTTGGGCATCAGTGACGATAAACTCCTCTGGTGGGAGAGGAACCACTGCTGCCCAATCTGAGCAGGGGCCCGAGAACAGTTCCTGAGAGTCTTCCCGCTCCTGAGCATGTGTCATTGTAGTGGAGTGAGGAGGCTGGGAGGAAGGAGGAGCAGCAGACAGAGGATTCGGATTTGCAGCACTGGACAGCGCAGAACTCTGGGTGGATGATTGCTTGCTGGAAGCACTTTCTGCCATCCACGACAGGACCTGCTCACACTGCTCATTTTCTAATAAAGGTCTCCCGCGTGGACCCATTAATTGTGCGATGAATGTGGGGATGCCAAAAACGTGCCTCTCTCCTAATCGTGCAGCAGTCGGCTGCGACACACCTGGATCAGGAGCTCGGCCTGTGCCCACGCCCTCACTTGGCCCTCCGCGTCCTCGGCCGCGTCCACGTCCTCTAGCCCTACCCCTACCCCTCAGCATGCTGTATTACCAGTGATTTCACAGCCAGGAAATAAATTGGCGCAAGCCTGCAGGCCAAATAGAATTTTTTCCCTGCTTTTTACAAGGAACACCCACACTGCGTGTATTCAATGAATACTAAGTTTAATAACTGTGTTGTGGCCCTGCCAATTTGTCCCAGAACTGCAGTGATGCAAAGTAATTCGCTACCTACAGCAGATCAGGGATTTCCCATGCAGGAAAAAAATTGCCGCACGCCTGCGGTAAAACGTAGCTGACCGCGTCTGATTTTTTCTGAACGTTCAGCGCACAGCACACACATACACAGAGCCCTGAGTACTGTCAGAGGCAGGCCAAATAGAATTTTTTCCCTGCTTTTTACAAGGAACACCCACACTGCGTGTATTCAATGAATAATGTATGTCTTCTGGCCCTGCCTACACAATTCTATCCCTGTAGTATTAATGCCGGGTGCAATGCTCTGCACAGCCGGTTTTGAGAAAAAAAAATAAATATGCAACACTGCTAACAGCAGCCTGGACAGTACTACACACGGATAGATGTGGCCCTAGAAAGGACCGTTGGGGTTCTTGAAGCCTACACTAACTCCTAACATTCTCCCTGCCTAACCCCCACTTCTGTCCCTATTGCAGGGCGCAATGCTCTGCAGATCCAATTTTGGAAAAAAAAAAAAAAAATACTGTGCTAACACAGTACTGCACACTAGTAGATGTGGCCCTAAGAAGGGCCGTTGGGGTTCTTGAAGACTACACTGACTCCTAACGCTCTCCCTACAGCAGCACCAGCAGCAGCACTTTCCCTCAGCTAACTCACAAGGCATCTGTGGCGAGCCGCAGGAGGGGCCGATTTATATACTCGGGTGACATCAGATCTCCCCAGCCACTCACTGCAGGGGGGTGGTATAGGGCTTGAACGTCACAGGGGGAAGTTGTAATGCCTTCCCTGTCTTTCAATTGGCCAGAAAAGCGCGCTAACGTCTCAGAGAGGAAACTGAAAGTAACCGGAACACCGCGTGGTACTCGTTACGAGTAACGAGCATCCCGAACACCCTAATATTCGCACGAATATCAAGCTCGGACGAGTACGTTCGCTCATCTCTAAAAATAATCTTTTTCCTATTCATTCTTCTTTTTCCATATTCCATGTTTTTCTTTTCCTTCCTCTCTTTCTTTCTTCCTCTTCTTTTTCCTTTCTCACTTTCCTTATTCTTCTTCTTTTTCCTTCCTCTTCTTTTCCCTTTTTTTCCTTCTTTTCCTTCCTTTCTTTCCTTCTTCTTCCTTCTTTTCTCTTCTTCCTTCTAATTCTTCTTCTTCTTTGTCCTTCCTCTTCTTCCTTCTTCTTCTTTTCCTTCCTCTCCTACCTTCTAATTCCTCTTCTTCCTTCTTATTCTTTTCCTTCCTCTCTTTCTTTCTTCCTCTTCTTTTTCCTTCCTCACTTTCCTTATTATTCGTTTTCCTTCCTTTTCTTTTCCCTCTTTTTTCCTTCTTTTCCTTCCTTTCTTTCCTTCTTCTTCTTCTTTGTCCTTCCTCTTCTTCCTTCTTCTTCTTCTTTGTCCTTCCTCTTCTTCCTTCTTCTTCTTTTCCTTCCTCTCCTATCTTCTAATTCCTCTTCTTCCTTCTTCTTTTCCTTCCTCTCTTTCTTTCTTCCTCTTCTTTTTCCTTCCTCTTCTTTTCTCCTTTTTTTCCTTCCTCTTTCCTTCTTCTTCCCTCTTTTCGTTCCTTCCTTCTAATTCTTCTTCTTCTTTGTCCTTCCTCTTCTTCCTTCTTTGCTTTCCTTCCTTCAAATTCTTCTTCCTTCTTCTTCTTTGTCCTTCCTCTTCTTCCTTCTTCTTCTTTTCCTTCCTCTCCTATCTTCTAATTCCTCTTCTTCCTTCTTCTTCTTTTCCTTCCTCTCTTTCTTTCTTCCTCTTCTTTTTCCTTCCTCTTCTTTTCTCCTTTTTTTCCTTCCTCTTTCCTTCTTCTTCCCTCTTTTCGTTCCTTCCTTCTAATTCTTCTTCTTCTTTGTCCTTCCTCTTCTTCCTTCTTTGCTTTCCTTCCTTCAAATTCTTCTTCCTTCTTCTTCTTCTTTGTCCTTCCTCTTCTTCCTTCTTCTTCTTTTCCTTCCTCTCCTACCTTCTAATTCTTCTATTTCCTACTTTATTCTTCTAATTTGGACCAAACCAAATTTTTTTCCCAAATTCAGGGAATCGGCTGAACTGAGCTTTTGAACTGTTTGCTCATCACTATCCTGGCATTGAGCAGATTGAGCACATGTTGCTCAGTTACACCCCTGCCACATAGGTAAAGCTGGTCATAGACTCACAGATATCCATTCACTGGGGTCATTCTCAAGGCATTGACTCATACTGTCATGGTTGGCTTTGTACAGCTTAAGACTATCACATGTTACATTCCACTCCAATCCAAAGCTGCAATCAAAGGAATTTTTCTGTTAGCTCTCAAGGTGTACAACCTCACATCTCACTTCTGCCCCCTGCTGGTGCAGAGTCTGTACAGAGTCAGTTGTGCGCGGTGTAGGTGATAGATACAATACCTTGAGATCTGATATACAGATGATCTATGCAGTGTAGAGCATTATAGGTGTTGCGTTAAGCTGCTGAGATGCAGCTCTGGAAGCGACTGGAGTATAAGACATCATGTAAGCCAACATCAGTACAGAAGTGATACTCGCAATGCTTTTCAGCATCAGATGTTCCCTACTCTGACTTAAACTGTTTACCACACGCTCCTGGCAGGCAGATAATCCTTTTAAGAAGTGTTGAATGTATGAGCATTACCCCGGCGGTCCGCTGCGCTGCCGGTTACCAACATGTATTACTACATTACTCAGCACACGCGATTCCCCATAGGGCCAATGTAATATGAGATCGCCGCTGTATCTGGCGCTCTGATCTGGGACTTCTACATCTCACACCGCTGCTAATAACATTGGCGGGTCAGAGGTTACGCGGCGCAGAGGAAACCGGATCCTGCTGATACAGAAGACAGCCGCATTATTAGGATTATATGACGATATCCACGCCGTACGAAAATAGTAATAATAGCAGGGCAGAAGAAACCTAAAAAATGATGGACTAAGGAGATAGATAATAGGAATGGGAAACACTTATTAGTCTCCATCAGCTTCTGCTCTGCAGTGAATCCACATTCTTATGGAAACCAGTAGTGACGCCATTTTTTCTCTTTAATGTGGTTCTCCAGAACGTTTAGTACTGATGGCCTATTTACAGGGTAGGTCAGCAATAGTTGATCGGCGGGGCTCAACCTCAGGATTCCACTTTTCAGTGTAGACAGTGCTGTCTGTAGTGCAGTGGCCCAGGTTGGTACTGCAGGCACAGCTCACATTGAATTTAATAGCAGCTATGCACGTAGTACCAAACTGGGCCACTGCAATGGTAAACAGCGCTGTTTCTAATCGGCTGATTTATGGGGATCCCAAGTGGCGGACTCCTGCCGATCAATTGCTGACCTATTCCTGAGGATACGTTATCAATAGGAAAAGTTCCGGAAAACCACTGAAAGGTCAACTTCAATATATAAGCTCTTATAGTAGCTGAAATAAAGCGGGGTGAGCGGTGCTACGTGGTGCGGCGAAGACAAATGGAGGTTGAGGCTGCACTATATTTGAACCAAACTTTACTGAAGTGTGATTAACTTTTTTACTCCATTGGAGGGTATTTCGTACTTAGACTGTAAGTCACACATAACATATATATCCACATGTCCATATAACGGGAACACCTCGGCGGTACAAGACACTTCACTCATTACTAACCGCTGTCCTCGTAGTACTCCATACTCATCGTCACCCTGCGTATTAGTCAGCTCTGCGACCTCATGCACCATGAGTGCTCGTTGGCCTCTGATCATCAGGACCCATCAGTGTCTCCATTTAACCCTGGTCGTCAGGGCTCCTTCGACGGCCTTCCTTTGCACCGCTCCCCAGTATGCAGACAGTGCTACACACGATGCTCACCAGAAAACAGTGTCCGCCGCCACGTCCATAGAGACCTGTCTATGCTGGGCTCCTCTCTTGCCTCCTGCACTCTCCCCTGCTGCATCCACCATCACCCCTATGGCACAGCTATAAACATCGATATACATAAGATAAGCGCCATATAGAAACTGTGACCAGAGCGCTGTCCTCATTCTGGCGATGTAAGGTCCCGAACGACATTGGGCCAAAGCTGGTGAACCGAGGGGGTCAAAAAAAGGCACGGACCACGTGGGAGGAGAGGGAGGGTCCCTTCCTACAAGGAGTAGTTTCTAAAATAGATGACAGCAAAATGGATCCGAAACAGCGAATGCTGCCAGATACGTGAGGCCGGCCTGCTGTGACTAAATGTACACACACTTCAGAGACTTTATGGACGAGACTAGTATATGAACACTAGTCATGGAAGGGGTTAACATGGTGTACTGGTTATGTGAGGGTTAATGTTGTGCATGTACCGATACAGCTGGGTGCTCCGAGCAATAGGACATGCGAGTGCTACTCGTATCTATGGTCCGTGGTGCGCGCAAAGATAGGACGCAGCCCCCCCCCCCCCCCCCCCCCCCATAGAAAATAATGGGTGAGTCCTGAACAGCAGTTACTGAAGAATAGGACATGCAGCGGTTTTTGGAACTCAGACTATCGGTCGGAGAGACAACTTACCCGCATGAATTAACCCATTCCAATCCTTGCGTTCTTCTCCTGTGCGAGTTCCGTCCGTCTCAGAATCGAACGGGAAAATCGCCCGTGTGAATCTCACCTTAGAAAGTTTATAAGTAAAGCGGTCGCTGGTGAACTTTTATGGGTTTGGTTGCCACTACCACCTAGTGGTGGCTTATAGAATGCACTACAGTACAATCATGTTTCAGTTGTGGAACTACAAGTGACAGCAATAGGCGCAGTCATGTGATGGGGCAGAGCGAAATTTTAGATTCAACTGTTTCACATGAAGGTCTACTTGGATATAGATAGCAATAAACTCGGCTCTGCTACATCCGTATGCCACGTCTCAGCTGAGGTCATCATCTAGAAATCACTATAAAACGAGGCTCTGAATCACAGCTGCATTCATTACTATATTAGGGAGTTGCATTGCAAGCAATTTCCCCAGATGCAGGATTTTTACAGATTTTGCACTTTTACAGGCAGGAAAAAGTGAGATTTATTATCGTACGCAACAAAGATGACAACTACGCCACCGCCATGGGGTCCACGGTGAAATGGCGCTCGGTACTGAACTGCTTCCACTTCACTGCATGAAATTATACGTATAATGTCCTCACTTTGCCTTATGTATCTTGTACTGATGTAGCGTTATATGATGCCTTATCCTCCAGTCACATCCAAAGCTGCATCGATCTCTGTTCAGTTTTTGCATTTTTGATGTGTGAATGTCATCTGTCACGCACGTAAAAAAAGAAAAAAAAAAGATCAAATAAAACGGAGCAAACGCGCCTGCCATATGGGTGCATTCATTTTTTTTTTTTATCACGCACATATGGGCTTTAATTTGGTGCAGTTAAACGCTCCAAAATAGGACATGCTGCAATTTTTATTTTAGCACAGGCCATCTGTCCGTGAAAAGAAACGCATTTGTGAATGACTGATTTCACTTTAATGGGTCTTAGCAGAATTTTAAATGCAGCTTTGGATGCGACTGGAGTATAAAATGATGTAAACTAAATCTCAGTAAATTCAAGTCCTTTGAAATACATTTCAATCAATGTATTTAGAGTGTGATACATTGTTCAGAAGCAGAGCGGAGATGGTGTGTGCATAGATTACAGCTCTGGATGTGACTGGAGTATAAGACAGTGTCATACAAGAGGGCACATCAGTCCAGGAGAAGAATTGATCTATTAGGGCTTCTTCACAATATGGATTTCTCCACAGATTTGATGCAGAATCTACAGAATCTATATCAAATCTACGGCAAATCAGCGTCAGCTGCACTCCAGTCCATGCAGCGCTGATTTTTTTTGTGCGTGGATTTAAAATGAATGGCGCTAGTCTGCATGCTAATCCACCGCAGAAATTTGTGCTTCGCTGTGCGAAAGTCTGCCGCACTTTTTCTTTGCAGCCCATGTCATATTTTCCCACCACAGAGTATATTATGTGCTCAGCCTTGTCAATGTCTCTGGAGGGGATTGAGATTCCGAACAGCAAGCAGCATTCTCAACGCAGCTCCGCATGTGACTGGAGTCTGAATCATGATGTAAATAGGTCCATAAATTGACATATTTGTAAAATTACTCAACCGTATATGTAGAATAATCTGGTGGAATTCGGTGGATATGAATAGAAACTCAAGTCGCCCCCTGCTGGAGATTTAAATACAGCCTGGATAGGGACAAGGTGTGTCAAGGGCACACGAGGAGATGGGTGTCCATACCGCTCAGCAATGATGGAAATGAACAGACTTCTCTATGGTAGCAGATTACAGGGTGAATAACAAGTTCTACCCATCAAATACTCAACTATTCATATTCTGCGCCTGTATAATACAGATTACTGCTCTGTACTGCAGCCGCTGTGCACAGAAGATAGACAGATAGATAGATAGATAGATAGATAGATAGATAGATAGATAGATAGATAGATAGATAGATAGATAGATATGAGATAGATAGATATGAGATAGATAGATATGAGATAGATAGATATGGGATAGATAGATAGATAGATAGATAGATAGATAGATAGATAGATAGATAGATAGATAGATAGATAGATAGATAGATATGAGATAGATAGATATGAGATAGATAGATAGATAGATAGATAGATAGATAGATATGAGATAGATAGATAGATAGATATGAGATTTATAGATATGAGATCGATAGATAGATGTAAGATATATAGATATAAGAGCGATAGATATGAGATAGATAGATAGATATGAGATAGATAGATAGATGTGAGATATATAGATATGAGATAGATAGATATGAGAGCAATAGATATGAAATAGATAGATAGATAGATAGATAGATAGATAGATATGAGATAGATAGATATGAGATCGATACATAGATAGATAGATAGATAGATAGATATGAGATAGATAGATAGATAGATAGATAGATAGATAGATAGATAGATAGATAGATAGATATGGGATAGATAGATATGAGATAGATAGATAGATAGATAGATAGATATGAGATAGATAGATAGATAGATAGATAGATAGATAGATAGATAGATAGATAGATAGATATGGGATAGATAGATAGATAGATAGATAGATAGATAGATAGATAGATAGATATGAGATAGATAGATAGATAGATAGATAGATAGATAGATATGAGATAGATATGAGATAGATAGATAGATAGATAGATAGATAGATATGAGATAGATAGATAGATGGGAGATAGATAGATAGATAGATAGATAGATAGATAGATAGATAGATAGATAGATAGATAGATAGATATGAGATAGATAGATAGATAGATAGATATGAGATAGATAGATATGAGATAGATAGATAGATAGATATGAGATAGATACATAGATGTGAGATATATAGATATGAGATCGATAGATATGAGATAGATAGATAGATGTGAGATATATGGATATGAGATAGATACATAGATGTGAGATAGATAGATAGATAGATAGATAGATATGAGATCGATAGATATGAGATCAATAGATAGATAGATATGAGATCGATAGATATGAGATCAATAGATAATAGATAATATGTTTAGCTTTTCTGCCTGATTCTTCTGCCCCAGTAACAGAGGACACTATTCGTATCGGTCATATCCATTTCTATGTAATTAGGAGGAATCTTTATTAAATTAGGGCAGAAATGTGGGCTGGATGAAACAGACATGAAGTGCCGGAAATGTGGAGTCCGCTGTATTTGTAGTTTGCATATATTTATTTAGATGGGAATCTCCGGACTTCATGTTCTCACTGATTACTTACATATTTCCTCGTCTCCCCGGGGACCTCATCCTCCTCCGACACACAATGTGCGGTGCTGGAATAGTGTCATTATCACTCCGCATACCTCATGTGACCCTCCTCTTACCTGACTGCGTCAGTCTGTGGAATTCATACAGCCTCTACATTTCCTTGGAAACATGTAATTATCTACTTAACAAAGAGACATGAGAGATACCTGCTATAGACGTCAATGGAGAGATCCCCTTTATATGTACCCTTATCCCAATTCTCCTATTAGGTGGTGGAATTAAATATGGATGCAGTCGATGCCATAAATGCCTGGTTTGTAAAGATGAGCGAACGTGTCCGTTACGGACACATCCGCACCCGGACACCGGCTTTGCCGAACACTGCAGTGTTCGCGCGTAAAGGTCCGGGTGCCGCCGGGGGGCGGGGAGATGCGCGGCGGCACGGGCGGCAGTAGCGGGGAACAGGGGGGAGCCCTCTCTCTCTCCCTCTCCCCCCCACTCCCCGCCGCACCCCCCCCCCCCCCGCGCTGCCACGGCGGCCCCCGAACTTTTTCGCCCGAACACTGAAGTGTTCGCAAAGTTCGGTGTTCGGGCGAAAAAGGGGCTGGGCCGAACGTGTTCGCTCATCTCTACTGGTTTGTGCTATAAGGCTCTAGCAATTGTCCTAGGAGCAGTTTTTTTCTAGTGAACAGGCAGAGGAGGATATCAAGAATCAATCTGATGAACAGGTGCTGCACAGTGCAGGACATTGCAGCTGAATACAACAATGGTGTTCTATTCACTGTGTATTACACATGCAAATACACCCTAAGGGCACATTCAGACGACCATATATCGGACGGGTATTCACGCCGGCCGATATACGTCGTCTCTCTCTGCAGGGGGAAGAGGCTGGAAGAGCCGGGAGCAGTGCTCTGAGCTCCCGCCCCCTCTCTGCCTCCTCTCCACCCCCCTGCGCTATTTTCAATGAGAAGAGGTGGGGCGGGGGGGGGGGGGGGGGTAATTCACGTAATTTAGCCCCATCCCGCCTCCTCTCATTGCAAATAGTGCAGAGGGGCAGAGATGGGGTGGATAGGAGGCAGAGAGGGGGCGGGAGCTCAGTGCACTGCTCCGCCTCCTCCTTCTGCAGAGAGAGATGCCGTATATCGGCCGGCGTGAATACCCGGCTCATATACGGTCGTCTGAATGTGTCCTTAGAGAAACCAAAAGCCGAGACTCCAGCGGGCAAAAGAATGCAAAAATTGTATCACTGAGCAGCGGAAAAACATCTCCTGGTTAGATGATTCCAGATTTCTGTTGCCCCGTGCTGATGAGAGGGCACAATTTGGCGCGAGCAGCAACAGCTGTACTTAAAGAGTTAATAGCTCCGATGAGCGGTGCAGCTTATCAGAGCTGTTGCAGGTGGGTGCAGACTGTAAGAAACAGCCGGCACCCAACTTGTATGGAGCTGGATCCACCCGCGCTTCCCCTCCATACAAGCATTTGTTCGAACATGCAAAAATGCACTTACAAACAGCTTCCTGGAACGGAACCTGCTCCTAAGTAGGGGACTATCTGTAGTTTTGCATTCTTCTTCACACCCGCAGGTATGAGTTGTGTATTCTGTGAGCAGAAGAAAAATAGCAGCATTTTCTATTTCACCACAGATTCAGCGCGAGCGGCCTCCATCGATGTCAGTGGATGCGTGCGACCTGCAGCCCATATGCAATTGACATTGCGCATGGCCTACAGTACCTGCGTCATTGACCTGGTCATGGGAGCCCAGCCTTAGGAGCTTAAAGTAGTAAGATCAGTGCAAGTATGAGATAGTGGAGCACACAACTAACCTACAAGACACAAGAGTGACACAGAAGTCAGTCCGAACCTCCTAAATTGTTCCACATCTGCCTCTACAGTGATTCGTCATGGTCCCTATAGTTTGCACCATCATCGACCTCTGGAATTGCAGGAATGAAGCCTTCTTCTCCTCCCACGTGACGTGTCATCTCCTTCTGTACAGCCGACACTACACGGACCTTTATCCAGGCCTATCATAGCCAAGGTCTCCTAGCTGCAGCCCACCTAATCCAAGAAGTAATGTTGGTGTATATTTGTTAAGAGTGGGGGTGGCTGCAGCTGTAGGGACTCCGTTATACCTGAGTCATGAGCTGCATCACTTGTTGTTGTTAGCCGTTTAGTCGTTCACGACCCTCGGTGACCCTAAAGGCGAACTCCATGTTTTTCGGTTTTGCACAGCTTCTTTCAGTTGTGTGATATCCATGCCAGTATCCGCTCTGACAGTATCAGCCATCGTGTCCTTTGGCACCAGGTCTTCTTTTGCCACTGATCTGTGCAACCATTATAGATTTTTCCAGTGACTCCACTCGTATTACATGGCCAAAATCCATGAGTCTGACTCTGGTCATCTTCCCCTCCAGTAATGTATCGGGTCTTATACGATTCAGGACTTCTCTGTTCATATACTGCAATACTTCAGTATTGCAATATCTGTTACTTTCGCCGTCCAGGGCATACATAGCAGCTTTCGCCAGGACCACAGCTCCAACGCATCAACCCTCCTTCTATCAGCCTTTATTGGGGGGAAAACGGTGGTTTGCACTATCCTGCGTTTAGTTGCTATACCGATATCCCTACTTTTCCAGATTTTGTCCATGTTTAGCATCGCGCTTCGCCCCAATGCTATCCTATGTTTTATCTCTGGCATTGATTCTCCAGCCTGATCAATATTCTAACCAAGGAAGATGACGTTTTGCACGCATTCTATGGCCTCGTTGTCGACCCCCAGACAAAATAATGGCTGTCTTTTATCTTGGCATGCTGCGTTATAAGTGGTTGAGGCTTAGCCCTTTTCACGGACCCTAATGCAATGGCTAATATTCAAGGTGGTCCCCCAGCGCTCTCAGCACTTGTCTTCATGCCACTCTTGGCACGTCAGTTGCAGGGAACTGGCCTAATTCCCGTCAGCTAGAAGGGCCACCAGCAGAGCAGATATGCCCCATCAACCCTTTAAGCAATTCCCCTGGCTGTGCAATGGGGGGACGCAGCAATGCACAGAGCTCACTACTGAGCGTCACAGCCGCTGTCATTAGTAAGAGGGGAGCAGGACACTGCTCACCCCGCTTACATTGCAGTGCGGACAAGAAAGTTTATTACTTTCACAAAAGCCACCCCTTCCCTAGTACACGAAGGTGAAAAGTTATTAGTCCTCGATCCATGTGACTTTTTTTTAATGCTATTGCTTTGTGGAGGCGAAAAGGGCGCCCCTAGAGCAAGGGAGGACATTATCTCCCTACCAGAGTGTTCCTTTACCAGACTTACATAATCCCTCGTGAGAGAGAGTGTTGACAGTAATATTTGTCTTCTTACAAGCGTTTATTTGTAGCCAAAACAGACTTTACAAGGAACCAAAATAATGCCGCTTCTAATTCTAGTGTAATTATATTCGTACTAGCTATTTAGGAAAAAAAGTTCATGTGATTTTCAGGAGTATTCAGAGTCCCCATTGTTGAACCTCCCGAGAGAAAAACAATAAAAGCGGCTTAGACTAATAAAAAAGAAAACCTCCGGCTTATAGCAATTACCAGCTGAGATGTCTCATAATGACTAGAACTTGCAAAAAGACAATGCAGCTAAACATCGACTAACTCCTAGCAATGGCTGGTAATGGGTAACCTTTACAGGAGCATACATGGGTCACTAATGGTGAGTGAACCAAAACAGTAGAACCCTGTTTCGGGTCGAGCGTTGCTAAAAGTTTGGTTTGGCGTGAACCCAAACCTCGGGGTTTTTTTGTCTTGGCCAAAGTCACTAAATCTCCTCGTCCTCCTTGTTCTCATCCTCCTTCTGCAACCAGGGTAATGGTAAAGTTCAGGTTTGGCTCGAACTAATTCAGACAGAACCAAACTTTTTGCCAAGATTTAACAAACTGGCTGAACCAAACTATTGAAAGGTTTTCTCATCACTAGTCACCAAGTGCTAACAGCACTGAACACAGGACAGTGAGGACACGATCCAAACAGCACAGGGGCAGAAGAAACAAAAAGTCACATATTACCTGGAAACCGTCAACAAGCAGATTAACTATTGACTGACCCCATTACAGTAAAATGTTTGGAAGCCTTTATTCTCTAGACCTGGTAGGTGTCAGATTATCATCATTCCGGATTACAAGTGATAACGACACTAAGAACAGATCCATTAGCAGCAGCCTGTTGATGGTTTCCACATAGAAGTGGAGACTGGCCTTCAAGTGTTTACAGTTTGGGGTCTTCAGGTTTTTCAAAATGTCATTCTGTAAGGGGTCAACCCCTTTGATGGGCCTGTCTGTACATGGGTGTGGCTTTCCGAGAAAGAGTTGATATGATTTTATACACTGTGATATTTTTGGTTGTGGACTAAAGGAATCTTTGGCTCTACCCCTGGATCACTGCAAGGGAGGAGGCGACAGAGAACAGGGCCCTGCCTATCTTTCAGAATCATCACTCCTGAGCAGTGTAGTCAGTCAGAGGAAGATCAGAGAGCAGCAGTGTAGAGCAGAGCCCAAGCAGCAGTCACCAATAGGGACTCGTAAAGTGGTGGAGGGCGACTCCAGGCCAGTGCAGCACGTAGGTTCCCCATACTGGGGAGCTGCCATAAGAGGGCCTGAGCAGTAGAGCCCCTGAATCCAGAGAGATCACCAGCAATACCTGCTGACTTGGGGCAGAAGAAGATAACGCTGCCAGACTAGCAAGCCCTGATGACCTGGGGGCTGAAGTGGCATACAGCACTATAGATTCGGAGCAGCGTCTGCATGAGGGAACTTCTTCCCTGGGACTGTGTAAAATCTCTGGTCATGGTGGAGGTTCAGGGACCTTATGGGAATATGAAAAGACTTATCACTAGCATTTGGTGCCATAGTTTAATACAAGGACGGTTGTTGTGGTTTTGCCATGTAATGGGGTTATGTTGTAATATGTGTGATGTTATGTGACCTGTTTGCTATGCCATGTAAGAGGATGTAAGGAGCAGCAAGACAGCTGGTTAGGAGGAGGTAGTGGAGGTCTGATGTGGCGTGGTGATTGAGCCACCATTTTGGTATAATGATCTCATCTATGACATTGTAGCATTCTGAGTTTAAGGACGCAGCTTCTATGGAGCACGAGAGGACAGAGCCTACAGAGAAGAACATGCATGCATGGTTATACCACAAATTCATGTAAATTGTCAGGCGTTTTGCCACTGCCAGTAGAAGGAGATGTGAAGGTGATGTAAGTACTAGTGCATTAAGCAGAGTAATGAGAACTCATACAACATATAATGAGTAATCCAGTACTGTCACTTTAAGAGCGTTAAGGCCACGAGTGTTATGTAACATTTAAGAATGAGAATCCTCCTATGGAGTGTAACTGTGGACTGTAAAATTACTTTTTATGAAAAATGTGCCACCTCTGCCTCTATCTGTCATTGCCTCACCATCATGTAACCTGGCACATACCACCCAGACATTATAGTTCCAACATGAATGCACAACATTTCCATCTGAAATGAACTTTAGGGTTCGTTTCACACATCTATAATATCAGTGCAAGTCTGGGACCCCTTGTGGTTCCACTAAACTGAACCAAAAGTTTTATGGGGATCTACGATCCATTCAGTCCCAAGAGAGGCCCTAACATGATTAGAAATATGTGGTCCTCTTATGGACTGTTTATACAAAAGTCATCCTAAGGCCTTATGTTGGCCCACCATATTGTGGTTCCATTTTGTGTAGAGCTTGTATAGGACTCCCAAAGAGGTGCCATCGGGTTGTACTGTACTGTAGCTACATATGTCTTCTGAGGACAATAAGTGGCTACGGCGCCCAACAGAGCCTCTATGGCAGTACAAAGAGGCTGTGAGTCTGGCTAACTCAAGTTGCTTGTTGTGACTTTCATGTCCTAGAAGTTATACACTTCCCTCAACCGCCCATAAAGTTCAGTTCAGACCAAGTCATTGGAAAGGTTGATGTCCATTGGCTTATAGGAGCCATCACTCTCACAACAAAAGTTGCGACCACAGAATACATATGTTTGGGTTGAGCCTCTTTGCTTGCACTTATATTTTAGGGAAATGCACTAGCAGTTTCTTCCTTACATGCATCTATTATAGTAGTCAGGTGTTCTACTACTGTCTAATGCTTTAAGCATTTTTTTTCCCATTTTCGTTTTTTCCTACCCACTTTCAAAAAATCATAACTCTTCTTTTTCCATCAGCACAGGCGTCTGAGGGTTTATTATCTGTGGGACAAGTTGTATTTTTCAATGGTACTATTTAATATGCCATATAATGTATTGGAAAACTTTCTAAAATTTCTAAGTGCTGTGAAATGGAAAAAAACGATGCAATTTCGCCAATTTCACAAAAATGAAGCTAAAACTTTATTGTGTGGTCAGCACACTTACAAAAATGCCATTTTTTTTTTTTGCTGTACTACTTCTAAAAAATAAAATATCTTAAAAATACTTACCGTCCCCGATGTTCTGACCGCCATAAGATTTTTATCTTTTCGTCAATGGGGTTGTATGCAGGCTTGTTTTTTTGTGGATGACCTGTAGTTCCTATTGGTACCATTTTGATTGCTTATTTATACAATATTTCTTGGAGATGGGAAGGACCATAAAAGTGCAGTTTTGGTACTTTTTTTTTTTAGAAGACATTCGCCGGTAATAAATAATGTTTTACTTTGATCATAATGTTATTGATGCTGCAAAACCAAGTATGCTTTGGGATATTTGATTTTTTTTAATGCAGGAAAAGTTTTTTTTAAACTTTTAGCAGTCTTTATTTTTTACAATAATAAAAAAAAAAACTTTTTTTTCACTTGTTTACTTTTTTTAAAATGTGATCGCTTATAACATATACTGCAATACTTCAGTATTGCAATATATGTTATTTCTGCAGGCATTCTACTAAAACAGGTCACAGGCAGAAACACATGACAACCCTGTGGACCTTCAGAAGGCCCCTAGCTACCATGAGATTTGGATGCAATTTCATCATGGGAAGAGGGGTGAGCATTCAGGACTACCAAATATCAAACAGGGCATTTAAAGTGTCAACAGCCTTGATATGCCATATTAACTCCACATTCCTGGAATGCAAATATATGTCTTGGGGTTTTATGGAGTTAAATTACCTGCTTTCATGTTAAAGGGGTTGTCCCGCGGCAGCAAGTGGGTCTATACACTTCTGTATGGCCATATTAATGCACTTTGTAATATACATTGTGCATTAATTATGAGCCATACAGAAGTTATAAAAAGTTTTATACTTACCTGCTCCGTTGCTAGCGTCCTCGTCTCCATGGTGCCGACTAATTTTCGCCCTCCGATGGCCAAATTAGCCGCGCTTGCGCAGTCCTGGTCTTCTGCTCTCTTCAATGGAGCCGCTCGTGCAGAATGCAGGCTCCGTGTAGCTCCGCCCCGTCACGTGCCGATTCCAGCCAATCAGGAGGCTGGAATCGGCAATGGACCGCACAGAAGAGCTGCGGTCCACGGAGGAAGAGGATTCCGGCGGCCATCTTCACAGGTAAGTATAGAAGTCACCGGAGCGCGGGGATTAAGGTAAGCGCTCCGGTAAGCTTTCTGTACGTCCCTGCATCGGGGTTGTCTCGCGCCGAACGGGGGGGGGTTGAAAAAAAAAACCCGTTTTGGCGCGGGACAACCCCTTTAAGGAGTACCTTGCACTACATTGCTTCCTAAGAAAACCCATGATGTTACTTTACTGTAACAACAGCTAAAGGATGGACCCTTGACTTCCTTTAGCTGTTACCTTTCCTAGGTACTAACAGTGTATCCCAGTACTCAGATAATCCTAGGATTTACAGAGGAGCTGAATAGTTTTACATCTGGGCCATGACAAGAATATTAGATATGAAGCACATACTGTATTAACAAAATAGGAAACACAAATCCAAAAATAGGGACTCACCATTACATGACAGGGGCAGAAGATGATGGTATCAGGATGATGAGGATGGAAATGATGATGAAACAGAGACTGAAGCAGATAACATAGAACAGAAATAACAATCAAAGAAATTCTATCCTTAATTCCAGCTCTCTGTAATTCTTTCCCTAATGTTTCCCTGAACCTGACCTTAACACTAGACACCACTGTCCCTAACTGTCCCTCAATTATCCCTACTGCTGAACCTACCTGAAATATTGTCACTGTGAACAAGAGGGCACTAGGACCCAGACAACAAGCCAAAGAAACAAGCTGAATAATGAGCTAAGGCACACAGATATAAATAGGAAATGAGCAGAATAAATCAGAGGCTAGAAAACCAGACTGGACTAGCGATAACCATAGGAACAATACTAAACTGATTAGATCTATCTTGACTAGAACAAGGTAACTACCAGCAACCTCACTACAAAAGCCAGGGATACGTAAAGTGAAGCTAGCCAATAAGGAACTTCACCCTAAATGAGGTTGGATGAGCATTGAGGTCCGCAGATCCACTTTAATAGATCAGCTGTGGAAACAGTTACATAATAGGCTTTCTGACCAAGAAGATGTCAGAAAGCCAGAGATGACGAACCAGAAGGTCCATCAAAGTTCCTGCTGGTCATAAGATACGCAACCCATATTTCATGGAGCCATAGTTCCCTTATATTGCACTAAATAAACCTTACCGACATTTTGCAAAAAGAATGGCTATAAACTTATAGGCCAGTGGTGGTGAACCTATGGCACGCGTGCCAGAGGCGGCACTCAGAGCCCTCCCTGCTGGCACGCGCTGCCATCAGCCGCTCACCACTTTAGTGAATGCCAGCAGTGCCGCGGCTCCCCTGCCGACAGCTGCGCAGCTAGCGGCGCTGATCCCGGCACACACTGAGACATCAGTGTGAAGCCAGGATTCTCTGCCCCCCTCCCAACATCGGTATTTTTGTATTATGTCGCCACCGGAGGTTAGAGGTGGCGACATAATACAGGAATTTGACATGTCACGCCCCCAGCTTGTGATTGGTTGGCGGCGTGTGTGGTCTGAGGAGAGGAAGCGTCGGCGGTATTGGCGTCATCACTAGAGGCTGGGGTGGTGGCAGCAGCACATGCAGTGGGATGAGGACAGGGAGCGGTGGTGGCAGGACCAGAGCGGTGACACCAGGGCACTGAGCACCGGCGGCAGCACCACACCCGCTGGCAGTGGGCACTGCAGGACAGGTCAGCGTATGCATTTAATTTTGCTTGGGATGTCACTATTCTACTGGGGGCCACTATGGGGTGGTCACTATTCTACCCGGGGCTGCCGTGGGGTGGTCACTATTCTACCAGGGGCCGCTGGGGGGTCACTATTACCGCTAGGGCCTCTGGGGGTGGATGGGAGGCTGTCACTATTACTGCTGGGGTATGTTTACATGTGGCGGAGATGGGCAGGGCTGTTTCAAAATAGACAGTGTGCAGATTTTGACTGCTTTTTGGATGTCGAAATGCTGCAGAATTTTCCACGGAAATTTCCGCTGAGGACATTCTGCAGTATTTCCACATCCAAAAAGCAGTCAAAATCTGCACGCTGTCTATTGTGAAGCAACCCTGTCCTTTTTAGGAACGACGGGGGAAAAAATCATACGTCGTGATGAGCCCTGCCCCCTGACGTGTTGGCACTTTGCGATAAATAAGTGGGTTTTGGGTTGCAGTCTGGGCACTCGGTCTCTAAAAGGTTCACCATCACTGTTATAGGCTATAAACCAGCAGGTATGGGTGTTCAGCTGACCAAGGAACACTTTACATGTTTCCTCCCACTATTCCAGAATGACAACAAACATCTTATTTCAAGATTTAATTGGAAAAAAACTTATTTTTATATGAAAATATTGCTGTATTTTACAATTATACTGAAATTAGAATTTCAGTAATGCTTTGATAAATCATTAGGGGCGTGTACGTGCCCATTGCGGTGCCCTTTAAATTTCAGTAGTATAATGCTGCTTTGCCTTCTAGATTCATACATATAAAAGTGAATGAGGATAAACACAATACCTGCACCTTTAAAGCCGTTGTTTAGGATTAGAAAAGCAATTCCCATTTGTTCACACATGGTAGTGCCACTCAGTTCCATTCTGCATCAAACTGCAGCACCACACACATAATGTTGACAGATCTCTGGGAAAAAAAGAAAACAAAAATACATTTTTTCTAATCCTGTACAACCCCCTTAAAAAATAATAAGGCCACTTATTTGACTTAGTTCCACAAAGATCCTTTTATCTTCCTTAAAGTCTCCTTCCCTTACGTTCCTCTAATTAGACCCTCTCAGAGCCGCTATTTGATAAAGCTCTTACTGCAGACTCACAATTCATTTGAATGAGTCTTTTTCCCTAAGACTTGCTCTTGAGAAATCTCAGCAGTAAGGTAAACTTCATGTTCCCACTTACATAACATCAACATCAGCATCAAGACCAGCCCTGGCTTCTCGCATGTTCCTGAAATCAAGAATATAATCTTAAAAATGTGATTACTTGTTGAGATAGCGCCCGGTGGATTGGAGACTCCACAAGGAGCAATCAGGCGTTCGCTTTTTAATTTAATGGCTGGCTTGTTTTTCCATTTTCTTTTTTTTTTGTGTCAATGTATCAAACTTTGGAGGAAACAAACAAAATATAATCACAGCATGGCAGCGGGACAGAATAACGCCATGTCCCGATTGTAAGGCTGAAGGATTTATGAATCAGGGGGGTTAGAAGAATCAGATGCAAGGATGTTTCTACAAAGCCAAAAACAGAAGCTTAGCAGAGTTGATTATGTAGGAAATACTGCAGATATACCTGGTGGTAGTTCATGCTACTATCCCTTTAATCTTCCTAACATACACAGCATGGCTGGACTTAGTTACATATACCCCGTTTGGTCACACAGGGTGCTGGCCACCAGCTTGTAGAGGGGACACCAGGTGGATGTAGGCTGGGGGCAACTGTCCCCCCTTAGGTCCGCCAAGTCTGATGATATTCTTCCTCCATGTGGCAGCATCTTGTGAAGCTACTTGAATCAGCCTCTTCCTGGCTCTGTCTCCTCCTTCCTAATGTTCCAAGGCGCAACTGTCAAACCCTCAGTCCCTCGCAACAGAATCACTAAGTTCTGCTATTGTATTTTATGAGCTTGGTTCTGGGGCTGTATTTATATGTTCAGCTGGATCCTCCTATAATATCTGTATACGGAGGTGGTTTCATGCTGTATTTATGTTATAACCTTGGTACGGGTCCTGTATTTATGTTACGAGTTCAGTCCTAGAGCTGTATTTATGTTATGAGCTTGGTACAGGTCCTGTATTTTTGTTATGAGCTTAGTTCTGGTGCTATAGGAATATACTGAGCTTGGCTTTGTTGCTATATTTATGTTCTGAGCTTAGTTATGGTGCTGTATTTATATAATGAGTTTGGTTCTGTTACTGTATTTATGTTATGAACTTGGTTCTGGTATTATATCTATCTTCTGAAGATGGTCCATGCCATATTTACATGTATGCCTCCAATTTCTTACTAGGTATGTTTCTCATGGAATCTGATAGGAATAAGGAATCAATTAAATGCTATATTATAGAGGTGGAATATGGCACCTCATGGGGAATTATATAATGGCACACAGTACTTGCTGCTAAGTAATATAAAACTATAAGCTTTCCATGTGACACCATACCAGTGTTGTGCATTACAAGGGTTGTGCCCAGAGTACAATCCCTATTCATATGCCTCTTTAGGGCACATCAAGAACAGGGAATCCATTGGAGATTGCCAATCATAACCTGGAATAGAGAGATGCTTAGTAAGAGCGGCTCTCATTCTGACAGGTCTTCCACCGTCCTGGCATTAGAGGAGGTGATTCATGTGAATGGTTGTCCTCTAATACTACATTTCCCCCATAGCGACTACTCCAAGAAAAATTTGTATCTGGCCGCGACTTGCCTCAGCAAAACCAACTGATTGCCGGGGGTGCTAAGAATGGAATTGGGGGCGATCAGCTCTTTTGCCCCAGGCCCCATATTCTGGGTGGAGTTCCGGCTCCTCTGACCTTGCTCTTAACACTGGGAGGAGCCACATCTGGTCATACGTACATTCAAATGACTAGCTGACCATGTAATAGGTGAACTTTGTGAGCTGTTCTCCTTTATACTGTAGATCAAAGAGGGGTTTTAATAGGACATTCAAAAGGTGATTGTCCATTTAAAGTGACTTGTCTTGGCTTTGGGTCAATGGGGCCAGTTGCATATTATAGCTTTGCAGCCATGGCCTTGATGACTTTATCACAGTTTTTTTTTTTCTCTACGTCCCTTTTCTCTGTACAGATTCCCATAAGGTACAGCTCCTAGCACTTTGAATCTATCAAATGGGGGCCTACACCATTTAATATCACAGCATGACTTCACATTTGATTGACAATGAGCAATGGCGACCGCCCAGTTGACAGATTCAAAGTGCCAAAAGCCAATTCTAACAGTACTCAATATGCAGGAACAGGGAGAAGTTGAAACAAGAAAAGGCTGCGATAGAGTCAATGGGCCATGGCTATAAAGCTATGCAGCTGACCCATGAATCACAGGTTCTATTTAATGATTGGTCTCTGCAGCCACTTTGTACATAGCTACAAATCTGGTTATGAATGGAGCAGCTTTATCTTCCCTTTCACAGCAGGAAGTCCCAGCATGGCTTCAAGTACCAGTTAGCAGCTAAAGTTAATTAAGTCAATTAACCACTATCCTACAGCAGTGAGATATATAGAAGTGCATCCTACAGTACACTAGAACATTACGTGATTGTGATGCTGAGATATAAATCCTGGATTGTTTTCAGCCATTTTCATTCTTGAATAGACTTCGAGCTTTCTATAAGTCTATAAACTGAATCTTGTGTACTTAAGCGGAACCTAGAGATTACTTGCATGTTTTTCATTAGATTACACCAAGAATAGGATATAAGGATAATCCTGAGCTTCAAGGCATATCACTGGTTGAACATAACAAGTACTTGGATACGTTTCCTTAAAGAGATCACATTATGAGCTACAGTTATCTTTACATTAAAATATTATGCCCTATCAAAATTAAACTGGCCATAAAAAAAGTCCAAATGGACCCCTAGGGTGCCAATTGTTGGGCCAGAAGAAGCAAGTTCCACCACTATGACTCCATAGAGTCCCGCTTCTAAGATGTCCCAGTTTCTAGCAAATATATTATCTTTCGGCAAGGCTGATGGTCTGAGAGAAATCACTGAAGGCAACAGAAATGTCGAAATAAAGGAAGAAATCCCTGAAAAAGGTCCTTTAACCCCTTGAGTGGCGGGTTTCCTACCACCCTGTTGTGCCCACCAGGGCAGGTTTTTTAAAATGGTCTAATCATTGAATTTCAACTAGTTTTGCAGTTGCGTCTCAAGAGCCATAACTTTTTAATTTTTCCATTGACATGGCCATATAAGGGCTTGTTTTTTGCGGGACAAGTTGTGATTTTTTAAACAGGGGGGAGGAAAAAAAGAAATGGGGAAAAAAGAAAAAAGGGGCCATGTCATTAAGGGGTTAAATAATGTATTAACTTCCTTCTCTGGGTCATTACGACGCACATGGATACCACATGTGTGATTGTATTTTTGATTTTTTACAAAGTAAAGGGAGACAAGTGTTTTTTTTATTTTTTTAATAATTTTTTTACTTTTTTTTTTTTTTTAATTTTTTAAAAAATTTTTATTGTTTTTTGTCCCTTTAGGGGACTTCCACAGGGACCCATCAGGACCCCTGATCACATTCCAGGGGTCCGATGGTGACAGCCCTTTACATGCTGCAGTGACAGCCCTTTACATGCTGCAGTCACATAGACTGCAGCATGTAAAGGGTTAACACAGCAGAGATCGGAGGTTTTCTCTGATCTCTGCTGTAAGAGCTGGTACCTAGCTGTCCTCTGACAGCTAACAACCAGCTCTCCCTGCCACAGAGACCATCGGCTTGCTTCTGACAAGCCGATGGTCTCTATGGCAACCTGTAAACAAAGCAGGACATTGCCGACATGCCGGCAATATCTTCTGCTGGTTTTTCAAAGCCCTTGCACTGCTCTGTGTGGGTCTGTGCAGGCAGAGCACACTGTCACAGCTTGTGGCATTGTGCTCTGCAGCTCCCATAGTGATACATAGCCCGGAAATCTTCCGGGCTATGTTGCTATGAGCAGTGGAGCTCGTCCCCGGAAATTTTCCGGGCGTGCCACTCAAGGGGTTAAGGTTTCTTAGCGGGGAAATGGCTTTGAAGCTGTTTGAGAGCCACTCTCATGGTATTTCCCTGGGAACAGGTTTCCCTTAGTTTTGCCTTATAGAAGCTACTTTTAGAATATGACAAAAACATTTTCAAAATGGTGAAGATAAATTTTTCCATCTACTCTACTAAGGAATATGGAAAGCCTGTGTCTGGTGGACTCAAGCCATCTATGCATGATATGCACGGCCAATTTCTGGATTACCATGGCTTCCCTGCATGCAGATAAGTGGTGATCTTGATGACTCCTGTTATGAAAGAGGTTAAATGAAGTGAGACGACCCCTTTAATTGCACTCTAATTGCAAAATCAGCACCATCCTCAAAAGAGTTTTTTTTTTACTTCAAACATTAATAACACTTTAGAAAATATGTCTACAAGTCATCAATCCGTAAAAATGACTGCTCATACAGTTAATGTGTACAGCTGAGCAGAAAGGATTTATGGAATTGTCCTTTGGAGAAGATGACATGATGGTGAGAATCAAGTCTAATATAAATAATTGGAGGGATATGTTTGTGCAGTGACCAATCCTAAGAAAACACAGACATTTCTACAAATATAAATTCCAAGGGACAAGTACTTGAAACTTGGAACTGTCTCTGAAAATTAGTAGAGCTTCATGTTTTATAAGGCAAACCTGTATGTTAGAGAACAAATCTAGTCAATATTGATTTTACCATCCATAGAGCAATAAACGTTCTTGATGAACATAAGAAAAATATTGATTCTTAGAAAACTCCTGCTAAGATACTGCCTCATACAGACAAAAACATTGCAGTCAAGGTACTATTATACTACGCCTATATAGATGAATATAACTACTATAATACTGCCTTCTATCTACAAGAATATAACTACTATAATACTGCCTCCTATGTACAAGAATATAACTACTATAATACTGTCCGCTATGTACAAGAATATAACTACTATAATACTGCCCCTATGTACAAAAATATAATTACTATAATACTGCCCCCTATGTACAAGAATATAACTACTATAATACTGCCCCCTATGTACAAGAATATAACTACTATAATACTGCCCCTATGTACAAAAATATAATTACTATAATACTGCCTCCTATGTACAAGCATATAACTATAAAACTACTATAATACTGCCTCCTATGTACAAGAATATAACTACTATAATACTGCCTCCTATGTACAGGAATATAACTGCTATAATACTGCCCCCTATGTACAAGAATATAAATACTATATTACTGCTGCTATGTACAAGAATATAACTACTATAATACTTCCCCTATGTACAAGAATATAAATACTATAATACTGCCCCTTATGTACAAGAATATAACTACTATAATACTGCCTCCTATGAACAAGAATATAACTACTATAATACTGCCCCTATGTACAAAAATATAATTACTATAATACTGCCTCCTATGTACAAGCATATAACTATAAAACTACTATAATACTGCCTCCTATGTACAAGACTATAACTACTATAATACTGCCCCCTATGTACAAGAATATAACTACTATAATACTGCCTCCTATGTACTGGAATATAACTGCTATAATACTGCCCCCTATGTACAAGAATATAAATACTATATTACTGCTGCTATGTACAAGAATATAACTACTATAATACTTCCCCTATGTACAAGAATATAAATACTATAATACTGCTCCCTATGTACAAGAATATAACTACTATAATACTGCTCCCTGTGTACAAGAATATAACTACCATAATGCTGCCCCCTATGTACAAGAATATAAATACTATAATACTGCCCCCCATGTACAAGAATATAACTACTATAATACTGCCCCCTATGTACAAGAATATAACTACTATAATACTGCCCCCTATGTACAAGAATATAACTACTATAATACTGCCCCCTATGTACAAGAATATAACTACTATAATACTGCTCCCTATGTACAAGAATATAACCACTATAATACTGCCTTCTATGTACAAGAATATAACTAATATAATACTGCCCCCTATGTACAAGAATATAACTACTATAATACTGCCTCCTATGTACAAGAATATAACTGCTATAATACTGCCCCCTATGTACAAGTGTATAACTACTATATACTGCACCCTATGAACAAGAATATAACTACTATAATACTGCCCCCTATGTACAAGAATATAACTACTATAATACTGCCTCCTATATACAAGAATATAACTACTATAATACTGCCCCCTATGAACAAGAATATAAATACTATAATACTGGCCCTTATGTACAAGAATATCACTACTATAATACTGCCATCTATGTACAAGAATATAACTACTATAATACTGCCCCCTATGTACAAGAATATAACTATGATTATACTGCCTCCTATGTACAAGAATATAACTACTATAATACTGCCCCCTATGTACAGGAATATAACTACGATAATACTGCCTCCTATGTACAAGAATATAACTACTATAATACTGCCTCTATGTACAAGTATATAACTACTATATACTGCCCCCTATGTACAAGAATACAACTGCTATAATACTGCCCCCTATGTACAAGTATATAACTACTATAATACTGCTCCCTAGATACAAGAATATAACTACTATATTACTGCCGTCTATGTACAAGAATATAACTACTATAATACTGCCCCTATGTACAAGAATATAACTACTATAATACTCCCATCTATGTACAAGAATATAACTACTATAATACTGCTTCTATGTACAAGAATATAACTTCTATAATACTGCCCCCTATGTACAAGAATATAACTACTATATTACTGCCCCCTATGTACAAGAATATAACTACTATAATACTGCCCCCTATGTACAAGAATATAACTACTATAATACTGCTTCTATGTACAAGAATATAACTACTATAATACTGCCTCCTATGTACAAGAATATAACTACTATAATAGTGCCCCCAATGTACAAGAATATAACTACGATAATACTGCCTCATATGTACAAGAATATAAATACTATAATACTGCTCCTATGTACAAGAACTTAACTACTATAATACTGCCTCCTATGAACAAGAATATAAATACTATAATACTGCCCCTTATGTACAAGAATATAACTACTATAATACTGCCCCTTATGTACAAGAATATAACTACTATAATACTGCCTCTTATGTACAAGAATATAATTACTACCGTGTCTCCCCGAAAATAAGACACTGTTTTATATTTTTGTTTGCCCCAAAAAGGGCACAGTGTCTTCTTTTGGGGGGGTTTTCCCTTACCTGGTTCGTGGCGTTCCGATGCCTCACGATGGTGTCCGGCGGCGCGGCGTCCTCCTCACCTCACAGATGCCTTCTGCTTGCGACGTGATGTCATTCACTGAATGGCTGTGATTGGCTCATCGGGCGCCGGCTGTAATTACAGCCGGCACCTGATAAGCCAATCACAGAGCTCGCTTTGCTGGAGGCGGGATATCCAAAGCCCTGTCGCCAGCAGAAGGCAGCTGTGAGACGGAGGAGGACATCGCCGCAGACACCAACGGGACACTGCAGACACCATCGGGATGCTGCGGACCATGTGAGTATTAATTTGGGGGGGCACTCGAGATAGGTCCTATTTTTGGGGAGGCCTTATATTTCAAGCCTCCCAAAAAAATCTGATAGGTCTTACTATTGGGGTAGGGCCTATTTTGGGGGAAACACTGTATAATACTGCCCCCTGTGTACAAGAATATAACTGCTGTAATACTGCTGCTATGAATAAGAACATATAATATTAGTGGAATAACTGTTTGTTCAGCCTTCTTTCCCAGAATAAGTAACCTTTACGCTCTGTCTGGGATTGAGCAGAGCTAGCTGTACATAACCTGCTGTGTTTCGATGTTTGCACGCCCCACGTTGAATATTTGTCACACTCACTGTTTGAGTAGTTGGGAAGAGGTCGTCCTTGGTCCTTTGATCACAGGCCCTGAGCAGCCAAGCACCTATGTGAGTTAAATATTTGGAAAAAAATATAAACTGAAATCCTTTCTTGCTGCTTTGTTATGATTGAGCCGAGCCTGTAGAATAAAGGTACAGCCAACGTCAACACACTAGGGCTTATGTAATAGAGATAGGAACAAACATGGCGTTTTATCACAGGCATGTTATGAGCAACAGTGAGGAAACACTTTAAGAATCCATCCATCTTGCTGGACATTGAGGACGTCTGTAGTAGCAGAAGTTTTCTGAAATGCTATATAAGTATCTATCTATATATCTATCTAATATCTGTCTCATATCTATATATCTATCTATCTCTATCTATCTATCTATCTATCTATCCCATATCTATCTATCTATTTATCTATCTATCTATCCCATATCTATCTATCTATCCCATATCTATCTATCTATCTATCTATCTATCTATCTATCTATCTATCTATCTATCTATCTATCTATCTATCTATCCCATATCTATCTATCTCCTATCTATCTATCTATCTATCTATCTATCTATCTAATCTATCTATCTATCTATCTATCTATCTATCTATCTATCTATCCCATATCTATCTATCTATCTATCTATCTATCTATCTATCTATCTATCTATCTATCTATCTATCTATCTCTCTCTCATATCTATCTATCTATCTATCTATCTATCTATCTATCTATCTATCTATCTATCTATCTATCTATCTATCTATCTATCTATCTATCTATCTATCTATCTATCTATCTACCTCTCGTCTCCTCATTATCGCACAACCCTAAACGGCTCATTGATACTTTTCACTCCCTTCTCAGCCCTAAACCGCAGCCCCCTGTGACGGATCTCAGTGATGTTGAGTTGGCTGCCTACTTCAAAAAGAAAATTGATGACATCCGTCAAGAAATAACTTCCCAAGACTAGCCCTGACCCTAGTCTTGTCAGCACTGCATCTAGCTCCTGCTCACTGTCTGTACTCAGACCAACGACAGAGGAAGAAGTCTCCAAATTTCTTTCCTCTGCTCGCCCCACCACCTGCGCTAGCGACCCCCTCCCCTCACACCTCCTCCGATCCCTCTCCCTAGTGGTCATCTCCCATCTCATCACTATATTTAACCTCTCTCTGACCTCTGGCATCCTTCCCTCTTCTTTCAAACACGCCATCATATCCCCACTGCTAAAGAAGCCGACTCTTGACGCGACTGATGCTGCCAACTACCGACCCATCTCAAACCTCCCCTTCATCTCCAAACTACTAGAACACCTAGCTTATTCCCTCCTTGTAAGCTATCTTTCAGAGAACTCTCTCCTCAACCCCCTACAGTCTGGCTTCCGACCCCAACACTCGACGGAAACTGCACTTACAAGGGTATCAAACGACCTACTGACAGCCAAATCGAGGGGCGATTACTTCCTACTGATCCTCCTCAACCTTTCCGCAGCATTTGACACTGTTGACCACTAACTCCTCCTCAGTATGCTTCACTCCATTGGACTAAAGGATCCTGCTCTCTCCTGGTTCTCCTCCTACCTAGCTGACCGCTCTTTCAGCATCTCCTTTGCTGGCTCTACCTCTCCTTCTCTTCCTCTTGCTGTTGGGGTCCCCCAGGGCTCGGTCCTCGGCCCCCTCCTTTTCTCCATCTACACAGCCCCTGTTGGACAAAGAATCAGGAGTTTTGGCCTCCAATACCACCTCTATGCTGATGACACCCATCTATACAGCTTTTCTCGTGACATCTCTACACCTTTCCTCCAAAACCTCACCGACTGTCTGTCCGCTGTCTCTAACACTATGTCCTCTCTCTACCTAAACCTCTCTAAAACTGACTTACTGGTGTTTCCTCCTTCCTCATCGGCCTCCCCTGCATCGGACTCTACCCCCTCCAATCCATCCTGAATGCGGCAGCCAGGCTCATATTCCTGTCCAGCCGCTACTCGGACGCCTCTGCTCTGTGCCGGCAATGCACTGGCTTCCCGTTAAATACAGAATTCAATTTAAACGTACTACCTTCATCCACAAAGCCCTCCACAGCGCAGCGCCCCCCTATATTGCCTCGCTCATCTCAATCCATCACCCAGCCCGGGCTCTTCGGGCGGAATATGTTGGCGGTATTCAAATAAAGATTATTATTATTTATCTATCTATCTCATATCTATCTATCTATCTATCTATCTATCTATCTATCTATCTATCTATCTATCTATCTATCTCATATCTATCTCATATCTATCTATCTATTTATCTCTCTCATATCTATCTCTCATATCTATCTATCTTCTAGCTTTCTATCTCATATCTATCTATCTATCTGCTATTTATCTCTCTCATATGTATCTATTTCATATCTTTCTATCTATATATCTATCTATCTCATATCTATCTATCTATCTATCTATCTATCTATCTATCTATCTATCTATCTATCTCCTATCTATCTTCTAGCTATCTATATCATATCCATCTCCTATCTATCTATCTATCTATCTATCTATCTATCTATCTATCTATCTATCTATCTATCTATCTATCTCAAATCTCTCTCTCATATCTATCTCTCATATCTATCTATCTATCTATCTATCTCATATATATCTGTCTCAAACCTATCTCTCTCATATCTATCTCTCATATTTATCTATTTCATATCTTTCTATCTCATATCTATCTATTCCATATCTTTCTATCTATCTATCTCATATCTATCTATCTATCTATCTATCTATCTATCTATCTATCTATCTATCTCATATCTATCTATCTATCTATCTATCTATCTATCTATCTATCTATCTATCTATCTATCTATCGATCTCATATCTATCTATCTATCTATCTATCTCATATCTATCTCTCATATCTATCTATCTATCTTTCTCATATCTATCTATCTATCTATCTATCTATCTATCGATCTATCTATTTCATCTGGCTCATTTACTTCAGTATATTATTTGCACTCATTGGACATCTGTTTTCTTACTTTCGGTTTAAAGTTTCAGATTATTATATCCTTGCTGTGATAGAAATTATCAGTTTATGTCTTGACGTCTGTTTATACAGCCGCCTATCTAAACGAACCAAGCTGCAGTGTAAAGTATGAGGGAGGAACAGAGTAGCAATTGTGAGCATCAGACTACCGCAAAAGATGAATAATTTTTTGAATATTTTCCACTTGTATTACTTATCATGTACTGATCCTGAATTACAATCCAGAGCTGCACTCACTATTCTGCTGGTGGAGTCACTGTGTACATACATTACTTATCCTGTACTGATCCTGAGTTACATCCTGTATTATACCCCAGAGCTGCACTCACTATTCTGCTGGTGGAGTCACTGTGTACATAGATTACTTATCCTGTAGTGGTCCTGACTTACATGCTGTATTATACTGCAGAGCTGCACTCACTATTCTGCTGGTGGAGTCACTGTGTACATACATTACTTATCCTGTACTGCTCCTGAGTTACATCCTGTATTATACTCCAGAGCTGCACTCACTATTTTGCTGATGGAGTCACTGTGTACATACATTACTTATCCTGTACTGATCCTGAGTTACATCCTGTATTATACTCCAGAGCTGCACTCACTATTCTGCTGGTGGAGTCACCGTGTACATACATTACTTATCCTGTACTAACCCTGAGTTACATCCTGTATCATACTCCAGAGCTACACTCACTATTCTGCTGGTGGAGTCACTGTGTACATACATTACTTATCCTGTACTGATCCTGAGTTACATCCTGTATTATACTCCAGAGCTGCACTCACTATTCTGCTGATGGAGTCGCTGTGTACATACATTACTTATCCTGTACTGATCCTAAGTTACATCCTATATTATATTGCAGAGCTGCACTCACTATTCTGCTGGTGGAGTCACTGTGTACATACATTACTTATCCTGCACTGATCCTGAGTTACGTCATGTATTATACTCCAGAGCTGCACTCACTATTCTGCTGTCGGAGTCGCTGTGTACATAAATTACATTACTTAGCTATAAATATCATTGATTGATAATGCCATAGTGAAGATTACTGTTATCTTTGTTGCTGAGAATGTGAGCTATAAGCCTTCATGTGTCATCCTGTATGTAATACTTAAAGGGGATGTCCAAGATTAGAAAAATCATGGCTACATTGTTCTAAAAACAGCGCCACACCTGTTTACAGTTAATGCGTGAAATTGCAGGTCAACCCTGTTAAAGTGAATCAGACGGAACTGCGACAGCACACACAACCTGTGAATAGGAGTGGCACTTTTTTTTGGAAGCAAGCAGCCTATTTTTTCAAATCCAGACAATCCCTTTAAGGGGGTTGTATCAAAAACAATTTTTACCACCTATCCACAGAACAGGTGATAAAAGTCTCATCAGTGGGTATCTACGCCTCTTCTGTCGGTGTGGGCTTGTTGCACCAACCGCAGTGACTTCAGACTGATTGGAGTGGTGATCGCGCATACCCGGCACCACTCCATTTACTTCAATGGGGGAAACAGGCAGCTATCTCCGGCAGTCCCATAAAAAATTACTGGAGCAGCGCCACGCATGCTGACCACTGTTACATTCAATCTTCTCCTCACTGTGGGGGCTACAGTGAGTCTTCAGTGAGGAGGAGGAGGGCACGGGACCCCCCATTCTCTAGGTCAGTGGGGGTCTTAGTGGTGAGACACTGCTAATTAGACTTTTATCACCTGAATGGGTGCTAAAAATAGTTTTTTGTACAACCCATTAAAGTCTTGATGTATGTGATTGATCTATCATTCTTAATTGTTTTTGTCTCTTTTTAGGGTCATTTTTTCCGCAATTGAGACCTCATGAGGGTGTCTTTAAATTCATCTTCTGGTTGGGATACTTTAATAGCTGCGTCAACCCTATTATATACCCATGTTCCAGCAAGGAATTCAAAAGGGCCTTCATAAGACTGCTGAGATGCCGCTTCCGGAGAAGACGGCGTCCTCTATGGAGAGTCTATGATAATCAATGGAGAACTTCAATGACCAGTTCCAGGAGGGGGTCAGACACAGAACAATCTACGGACCTCACCTCCGTAAACTCCTCATTTATTTTCAACCCGGGTAACCATGGGATTGCCACAAGGAGGAAGAGCATGGATTTTAATGGGTGGAAACTCATCTCTCCTTTTCGAAACTCTTCTTCTCAACTGAAAGAAAAAATGAACAACCTTTCTAATAAAATAAGGAACAGCTCAACGAAAAGTAACATATCGGCGTCCTACAAGAGTGAGGTGGAGTCCATCTCCATGGCTGTTTCCAATGACTTTTCAGAACTAGAGTATCAAATGTACGACCTCACGGACTGTTGCGGGTTCCGAGAAACAGATATCTAGATATATGTCCTATATTGTCCTGATTTTTATTGATATTTCTTTCCATGTGGGCGGGATGGAATGTCATAGTGATTTTGTGAAAAAAAGTATGGATTGTAAATGAGTTTTTGGTATTAATATAAGAATTTCAAAACATTAGAAGTAGAAGGTGGTTTGACTTTTTTTAAGTTTTTGGTGTTTTTGCCAGTGGTTGACATTAAAATATCATATTATTGGTTTGGAACCCGTTGTCCTCAAAGTATTCAGGTGTATGAACCCCTTCATCAAAGAGATGTTTACCTCACCCTACATGGCTTGTAGGGTTAAACACAGCTGAAACGAGCTTTTACCTACAAATATACATTTGATTTAGTGCCTGCGACTTAAAGGGGTTGTCCCGCGCCGAAACGGGTTTTTTTTTTTTTCAACCCCCCCCCCCCCCCGTTCGGCGCGAGACAACCCCGATGCAGGGGTTAAAAAAGAACACCGGACAGCGCTTACCTGAATCCCCGCGCTCCGGTGACTTCTTACTTACCTGCTGAAGATGGCCGCCGGCATCTTCTCCCTCGGTGGACCGCAGGGCTTCTGTGCGGTCCATTGCCGATTCTAGCCTCCTGATTGGCTGGAATCGGCACGTGACGGGGCGGAGCTACACGGAGCCCCATTCAGAAAAGGAGAAGACCCGGACTGCGCAAGCGCGTCTAATTTGGCCATTAGACGGCGAAAATTAGACGGCAACCATGGAGACGAGGACGCCAGCAACGGAACAGGTAAGTGAAAAACTTTTGATAACTTCTGTATGGCTCATAATTAATGCACAATGTACATTACAAAGTGCATTAATATGACCATACAGAAGTGTATAGACCCACTTGCTGCCGCGGGACAACCCCTTTAAGCCTCATTTATACGCAAAGATGATTGCTCAAAATTCGTTCAAAAGATAGGATGATTGACAGTTTAAGCGATCATTTTGCATAAGCTGCTAATGGGCACTAATGCCCATTAGAAGCTTATTACCTTCATTTGCATGTAAATGAGGGCCCATGAGTTGTATGCCAAGAACAGCAGGTGGTCTGTTCTCTGCATACAGCTCTTTGTTCTACCTCAGGACTGCAAGCTGAATACAATGTAAACAGTGCTCCCGTGGAGAAACACAGCATGTGGTCCCTGCTATCAGCTCTCTGGCCGAACAATGGATTTTATACTCACCTAAAAATCATCGTTTGGTCGAAAAGTAAAAAATGGTAGCATTTACATGCAACGATTATCGCTCAAAAGACATAGTTTAAGTGAATTTTGAGCGATGATCGTTGGGTGTTTATGGCCTTTACTCAGTACCTTGATTAAGCTCTTTATCCAAGTTCACCTAAATTTAATTAACTCAATTAGTTTAATTGGTTCCTCCATTTTTGGATACTTATGGTAGGCATTAAGGGGTATTCCACATTACATTCTACCAGGGGTGTCCCAAGCCTTTCTGCTGCCTTACACAAAGTGTGAAATGCCCCCACCCCACCAAAAAAACCCAACTAATTTTATAAGCATTGAAAGCACCAATACACAAGAAACCCAACACATATTTGAACCATTAAGACTTGTCTAAAGTGACAGAGTAATAGTTCCGCCAGTAGTGGCCCCAATAGTAAGTGTCTCCATTAGTGGCACAAATACTATTAGTGAGCTCTTAATGATACCAGTAATAATAGTGACCCCCATAATGGCCTCATTAGTTTTCGCAGTAGTAATATTAACCATGTTAGAGACCTCAGTAGTAATAGGGACCTGCATAGCGGTCCCTGTATTAATAGTGACCACCCCTAGTGATTTCAGTAGCAATAGGGCCTCCCATAGTTGCCCCAATAGTAATAATATCCCCATTAGTGGTCCCTATATTAATAGTGTCCCAAATAGTGGCCCCAGTAGTAATAGTGAATCTCTTAGTCGTCCCAGTAATAATAATGTCCCCCTGGTGGACCTCTGGCTGGGCAACAACCTGACACCATCAAGCTTTTAACTCAGTCTGTAGGTCTGGTTCAGCAGCCACTGCTCCAATAATTAGACTGTGACCACTTACATCTCCGACCTGCGTACTGCATACAGGATGGTGTCCGAGTACAGGAAAGCAGATTCCTGGAGAAGAGGTTAGGGTTCACAGTTTGATTACAGCAGCAGTGGCTGCCAGACCGGAGCTACAAGCTGAGCAAGTTAAATGCTTGATGATATCGGGTTGCTGCCCAGCTGGCAGCTGACAAGTATTTTTTTGCCACCCATTAATATGGCCAGTTAAAAATAAATACCAGCCTGGTGACTTACCGGCTAGGTGGCAACCTTAACACTGCATCTCTGAGGTGCTGCAGACTGCCGCCTGAGGCATACAGGCTCAGATTGCCTCATGGTAAGGGTGCCCCTGCATTCAACTTAAGATTGGTACAGACCCCTTTCTTGGGACCCTCAGTGTTGTCATAGATAAAGCAAGTCCAAGAACTTTATGAGAATATTTAGATTATTCTAAGAAGCTCTAAAGGGGTCCAGCATATTGGTTTACACAGAAGACCACATTTTTTAGGGCAATGGTGGGAGGGCCTGTGAAAGGGGCCTCTACTTGTTTCCCAAATACTTAGCCATAAAGGTGTGTGCAAAGTGGGGCACCTTGATGTGTTCCCAGTCCTAAAGATAAAAAACTTCAGTTACTCCCAATAAACCATATGTTGATGATATGTATTAGTGGGTCCAAAAATAAATATTTGGCTTATGTAGCAGTCGATAACAGATCAATTCTTTTCAAAATTTGACTCTATCCTAGGCAGAAGCCACAGGCCCCATTTCCAAAGCTTTACCATTCCAGATTTATATTGAGCCATTCCCAATTGCCATAGATAGTGCCCTGATAAATAAGGATAAACAGATCTCATATAGATGGTGCCAAAAAGGGTCCACCGCCAACACAGACACAGGGCAGTAGTCTAAGTATTTCAAAAGTGGGACAGAGCTCAGATGAAGTAATGTGCAGAGATGTAAGGTTTATTGTACTAGATGGACCTGGTTCACTACTGGAACACAAAAAGCTTGGTGAAACGGTAAATGTTTTAAGAACTGTTGAGCTGAGGATTGAGCTTGAACAGTCCACAGTCCACAACTTGGCCTTCCACATTTTGGGGACATGACAACAATCAATTAGTGTATATTACATGGCAGTTTATTACACCACTTAGTATAGTATGTTACTGTGGAGTCTCCAGTATATTCAGTGTATCCTGTGGTAATATCTTGTATCTCTCTCTGTCTTTCTCTCTGTCTGTCTCTGTCTCTCTCTTTGTCTCTCTTGTTTGTGTCTGTCTCTGTTTGCCATGTGTTTCTCTGTCTCTGTCTGCCGCAAGTGTCTCTGTGTGTCTCTCTCTGTCTGCTGTTTGTGTCTCTTGTATGTCTCTCTGTGTATGTCTCTTTGTGTGTCTCTCTCTGTCTGTCCCTCTCTATGTGACTCTCTCTATCTGTGTGTATATATGTTTGCAGTGGGTGTCTCTCCCTTTCTCTGTGTGTGTGTCTCTCTCTCTGTGTCTCTCTCTGTCTCTCTCTCTCTCTCTCTGTGTGTCTCTCTCTCTCTGTCTCTCTCTGTGTTTCTCTCTCAGTCTCTGTGGAGTAATAAGTGTGTGAAGAGCAGCACTCAGGGTGATATCACAGAAGTCAGAAGCAATCTCTTTATCAAATCCTCATCTTTATTTCAATCCACTGCATACAGCAATGTTTCAACCACAACTTTGGTCTTTGTCAAGCTGTCATTTTTACCTTGGCTGGTATTTTTTTCCTGTGGGTGTGTCTTTCTCTCTCTCTGTTTCTCTCTCTCTCTGTCTCTCTCTATCTCTGTCTCTCTCTATCTCTGTCTCTCTTTCTTTCTCTCTCTGTCTCTCTCTCCGTGTGTCTCTCTGTGTCTCTCTCTCTCTGTGTCTCTCTCTCTCTTGTGTGTCTCTCTCTCTCTGTGTGTGTGTCTCTCTCTCTCTCTGTGTCTCTCAGTGCGTCTCTCTCTCTCTCTGTGTCTCCCTGTGTGTCCCTCTCTCTCTGCGTCTCTCTCTCTCTCTCTGTCTCTCTGTGCGTCTCTCTGTGTCTCTCTGTGAGTCTCTCTGTGCGTCTGTCTCTCTCTGTGCGTCTCTCTCTCTCTCTGTCTCTCTCTCTGTGGAGTAATGAGTGTGTGAAGAGCAGCACTCGCGGTGATATCACAGAAGTCAGAAGCAATCTCTTTATCAAATCCTCATCTTTATTTCAATCCACTGCATACAGCAATGTTTCAACCACAACTTTGATCTTTGTCAAGCTGTCATTTTTACCTTGGCTGGTATTTTTTGGTGAAAAAGGTGGCAACCCTATGTAAATACCCCAGCAGCTGCTATCTCTGGCAGTGGGTGCACATGTGTGACCACACACTACCATTCACTTTGGGTCACGCCACTGCTGGGGTGTCTGAACGATGGGTAAAATAAGGTGACCAGACGTCCCAATTTAGGTGGGACAATCCCACTTTGGGAGCTTGTGTGCCGCTTTCCACCGGGACCCCAGCAGGACACCCATTTGTGTTTTGCTTTTGTCCCGCTTTCGAGACGTATGGTCACCAAGAAGGTGATTACTAGCCATCTGGTAATCCCTTTGCAGCACCGTGGCTGAATGCACACACTGATGTCAGAAGAGGAGGCGCTGCTGTGGGCACACAAAAGTCCGCTGGCAACAGCGGCCCTCGGAAGACCAGGAGGAGAGTAAGTATGTGGGTTTCGGTGAGGGAGGGGGTCTATAACTACTGGGACTACGGTGGGGGTCACTATTGCTATTGGGGTTGACATAGGGGACACTATTAGTAATAATGTTCTCTATATCAGCCCCAGTAGTAATAGTTTTACCCATGAGCCCACTATGGGGGCCACTATTTCTACTGAGGGTACTGTGGAGGGTCACTTTTTCTACTGGGGCCTCTGTGGGGGTCACTATTACTATTGTGGCCACAATGGGGGTCACTATTACTACTGTGATCACTGTGGGGGTCACTATTACTACTGGAGCTACAGTGGGGGGTCATTATTACTACTGAGGCTACTGTGGGGGTCACTATTACTACTGAGGGCCACTGTGGGGTTCACTATTACTACTGAGGATACTGTGGGGGTCACTATTACTACTAGCGCCACTGTGGGGGTTAGTATTTCTACTGAGTCCACTATAGGGGTCATTATTACTACTGAGGATACTGTGAGGGTCACTGTTACTACTGGCATCACTGTGGGGTACAGCATTACTATTGAGGCCACTGTGGGGGACACTATTGTAAGTAGGGATGATATAGGGGAGCCTGTTACTACTGGGGTTCATATAGAGAACACTATTACTACTCAGGCCACTGCAGGAGGTCACTATTACTACTGAGGCTACTGTGAGGGTGGTCACTATAACTAGTGTGGCTGATACAGGGGACACTATGACTACTGGGACTGCTCTGCACGTGGTAGCGTACCTCAAGCTGATTTAGGAGATGTCGCGGAAATGCTGCGGAATTTGCTCCCTGTCTTTTTTGAACTGGCTCTGTACTTTTTATAACGACAGAGGTAAAAATTAGAGATGAGCGAGCACCAAAATGCTCGGGTGCTCGTTACTCGAGTCGAACTTTCAGTGATGCTCGAGAGTTCGTTTCGAGTAACGAACCCCATTGAAGTCAATGGGTGACTCGAGCATTTTTGTATATCGCCGATGCTCGCTAAGGTTTTCATTTGTGAAAATCTGCAAAACACAAGAAAGTGATGGAAACCACACAGAAACGAATAGGGAAGGCGAGGAGCTACATTTTGGGCTGTATCTCAAGTTCCCAGGTCCCACTATTAAGCCACAATAGCGGCAAGAGTGAGCCCCCGTACGCGGGATGAATTGTCGGGAAATGAGCCAATCAGAGGCAGCCCTCACTCACCCATTCATGAATGGGTGTGAGTGAGGGATGCCTCTGATTGGTCAGGCTGTGACCAATCAGAGGCCTCTCATTCAGCAGGCGGGGATTTTAAATCCCCGGCTGCTGAATACTACTCACAGCTGTTCAGAGCAGTTCAGGAGAACTGCAGCCTGTCGCGCTGAACTCCGTCTGCCGGGACCAGGTAAGTATATATATATTTTTTATTTTTACACATTTATGGATGAATTGCAGGGAAGGGCTTATATATTTAACACCTTCCCGACAATTCATCCCGCGATCGCCGGCATCCCATTGCTTTCAATGGAGTTGGCTGTATTGCCGGCTCCATTGAATTCAATGGGCTAACATCGTTCTGCCGGGACCTGGTAAGTATATATATATTTTTTATTTTTACACATTTCTGGATGAATTGCAGGGAAGGGCTTATATATTTAAGCCCTTCCCGACAATTCATCCCGCGTACACCGGCAGCCCATTGCTTTCAATAGAGCCGGCTGTATTACCGGCTCCATTAAATTCAATGGTCAGTGCTCGTTTAATCGAGACGAGTACCGCGTGGTGCTCGTCTCGAGTAACGAGCATCTCGAGCACCCTAATACTCGAACGAGCATCAAGCTCGGACGAGTATGCTCGCTCATCTCTAGTAAAAATCTTTCTGATAAGCCCCGCCCCTGACCACACCCCTCTGTCTCATTTTGATCCTGGGAAAATCTGGTCCCCTTGGATAAAAACAAAACCCTTTAACCCTTTAATGATACGGCATATTTTGAACTAAGGGCTCACTGAGATGAGCATATTTAGCTTGCCTATTTTGCACACCTTTTTTTACATGCGCAATGCGCATGCTGCTCTTTTTTCACACACGCAGATTTTTTTTTGTTGCGCGGCGTACTTTAGCTTTTATCTGTACCATTTTTTGGGTACCTATAATGTATTGTATAGCTTTTATAAATTTTTTTGGGAGGTCTCTACGCCGACCTCCCATGCCGTGGTCGGCGCTTGTAACTGCAGGTAAGGCTCCCATTGGTTTATGCTCTGACCTCTGTGTTATTGCGGCGCTGACAGCATACGCACGCTCAGCTGATCAGTCTGGGTCCCGAGTGACGGACCCCGGCCGATCAACCATTGATGACATATGATTATAGGTCATCAATAGTATTTCACTAGAAAACCACCTTTTTTAACATTTTTTTTCCATTTTTATGACCCTATAGTGACTTGAACCTGTGATCCTATAATCGCTCTCATAATACACTGTGATATCATAGAGATCAAAGGCCATGGCAGACCCGGACGCCATTGACTGGCCATGGCAACCCATCAGCCCTCAGCAAACCCTTTACATTCCATGATCAACAGATCCTCACTCCCAGCCAGCTCCCATTATGAAGGAGCTTCTGAGCCTGCACCATCCACAGAACATAAGTTCACCTCCTTTCATGGGAACCTCTGCTCACACAGGGCATAAATATATGTCCTGGGGTGGGAAAGGGAAAAGAGAAGAGGTCATTGCCTAACACAAGCAAGAAAAAAGATAGCAAAGGCTCTGAATGTTCCTAGAGATATAGTTGGAAGCAATTTGCAAGTTCAAAGTTAAAAGGGAACCTGTCATCAACTTTTTTTTTCCAAATCAAATTTTTATTGTGATTTTGCCTATTGTACCAGAGAGAGTACAAGCGCCCGTAACACGGGGATCAAAAACATATGTAACTGTCTCTGGTTAACATGGCCTACACCGTCTTTTGCAATACAGAAAGCGCAAAATTGTGTAACCTCTAATCAAATTCTTCTTCCGTGATCTTCTTTACATTACACTTACACAAGGCCGAGAGGAATCAACTATAATATCAACATAAACTTAAGGAAGGGGCGAGGGGGGGGGGGGGGGGGGGAGGAAAAGGGGGAAAGCCAGGGCAGAGAAGAGGGGAGAGGAAAGAAGGTAAATATGGTGAACCGACCATCACGGTCCAGGGGAATAGGGACTATGTCTCAATCATACCACACCGCCTCAAGTCTCGCCTCACGCCAGGGAGCCCATGTCAGGATGAACTTATCATAGGTGTTGTTCGACCAGCTGTGTAACTCTTCTAGAGAGTATAGATTATCAATTCTCTCCCTCCATTGAGCCATCGTTGGTGCAGTATTTTGTAGCCAAAGACGGGGGATTAAGGATTTGGCGGCGTCCAGTAGTAGGGCGATCAACTTATTTCTTATAGGATGGAAGTGCTTGAATGGTCTCCAAAGGAAAACCAGGTCTGGGGAGATGGAGATATTTGGCGCAATTTTCTGTATGACTTTTCCAACTCCCTTCCAAAAGGGGACCACAACCGGGCAGGTCCACCAGATATGCAGGTATGAGCCTACATCCCTTTTGCATCTCCAGCAACCTGTCATCAACTTTGAGCCCCATAAAGTACGTTGCAGGGCTCAAAGGTGAGGGAACAGAGAGTGCGGGGAGCTGTGCCTGCGCAAAGTTGGCATGCGCACACAGCGTGACTCTTCAGTTGGCTCTGTGCACATGCTCAATAATTCATCTCTATAGGAGTGCATGCACACAGCCATTTGAAAAGCCATTCTACTTGCGGACGCCAACTGTGCGGGAAGACAGTGCAGGAACGGGGCACCCGGTGGGAATGAAACGCAGCCATCCGGACTTCCTGTTCCTTTACCTCTGAGCCCTGTGACATAGTTTATGGGTCCCAAAGTTGATGACAGGTTCCCTCTAGAGAACAGTTTTACTTGCACAGTATCTTCTGGATAACAACTTTTTTCTTTCACTCACAGCAAGTGAAGTTCTTGGAAATGGGAAGAAATTGAAATCCAAAAGTTTATTAAAAACCTTAAGAATTTTCCATTAAATAACTATGAATAAACTTTATTCGCATAAAAGTGGAAAACCTCTTTAAAGAGACTCTGTCACCATTTTTTGCACCCCTCTCTAAGTAAGATGCGACACTCTGATTACAGCAATAGGTCTGCTGTGTGGAGCTGTGAAGTAGTTTTGGAGAAAATTGCATTTAATCAGTAGCAGCAAATGTACAGAGGATTACTAAAAGTAGTCCTACATATTCATTAGGCCTGCCACCCCCATCCATCAGCCACTGATTGGCAGTTATCTGCCTATTACTGTGCACAGAGACAGAGCTGCCATTCATTGGCTGAAGGACAGGGTGGGTGTGGCTAGCCGACAGCTCATGAATATGCAGGTCTAGTTCTGTGTCTGGCTGCTACTAATAAAAGACAAGTTTCTCCAAAACTACTGCACAGATCCACACAGCATACACATCGCTGTAATCAGTGTGACGGGCCCTACATTATGAAGCTGGTGATGATGATAGAGTCTCTTTGAGTTTCAGTAGACAACCACTTGGCCACAATCCTGAGTTTCTCAGCGAGTTCCTCTGGGCCATAATGTGACGCTTTAGTCGTTGACTAGATTGAACCGGATAAATATAGATACACAAACTTGTGAATGTAACTGAAGTTGATTTATGACTCAGTTTCCGGCCTTCTTGAGATGCAGCTTTGCTCTTAGAGGCCATTTTTGCCACATATTTATAGATCTCGTGGTTTTCCAGTATATTATTTTTAGTAACATCACATTCAAACCAACATTGGGCAAAGAAATGACACTATTGATTTTCCTAGTTGCTTCCTCAGCCATGAAATGAAAGTCAGTGACATATGAACTTTACCATCGTCTATCATGTAACCCCTTGAGCGAGCCGTGCAGCCTCAGATGAGTTCACCTTTATCAAAGAAGCCCCCGGGGCTCAACATCAACATTGTAGAATTACCATCTGTCTGGAAAATAATTTCTACCATTATTACTGGGAATCGGTCATTTCTTATATTTGAAGTTATTCGAAATGCTAATTTGGAAATTAAAAAAATGACATTTAAACAATTCTACAAAAATCTCTTAACCCTTAACAATCACATTAGAGTTAGAAAAACCGTCCAGAAAATTATATTTCATGTAAATATATTAGGTGCAGAACTCAGTTGCCTTAAGTGCATCTTTAACCCCTTAGTTACTTAACTTATTTTTGAGCCTTAAAAGGGTTCTGTCATAAAAAAATTCAATGCTCCCCTATTCCTCCCCCACAAGTTTACTTACCGCATCTTCTCTCCACTGATCCCCTCCTGTCTCCTGCAATCCCCCGGGTCACCTCACCGCTAGCTGGGCGGATTCTCTTCTTCCAGTGACGAAGCATCCATTCCTCACATTTTTCTTCTTGCCTGGCAATATACGTCACTAGTGACATAACGTTCACTGCCTGGGAAGGAATGCCAATCTATTGCCGAGGCTGCGCACATGCACTGTCTCTGCAATAGCTCTGCACTCCCTGGTAGGCTTGTGAACAGTATGTAGTGTACAATCCCAGGCAGAAAGAAGAATGTGAGGAATGGACGCATCATAACTAGAGATGAGCGAGCACCAAAATGCTCGGGTGCTCGTTACTCGGGACGAAATTATCGCAATGCTCGAGGGTTCGTTTCGAATAACGAACCCCATTGAAGTCAATGGGCAACCCGAGCATTTTTGTATTTCGCCGATGCTCGCTAAGGTTTTCATGTGTGAAAATCTGGGCAATTCAAGAAAGTGATGGGAACGACACAGCAACGGATAGGGCAGGCGAGGGGCTACATGTTGGGCTGCATCTCAAGTTCACAGGTCCCACTATTAAGCCACAATACCGGCAAGAGTGCCCCCCCCCCCCCTCCCAACAACTTTTACTTCTGAAAAGCCCTCATTAGCAATGGATACCTTAGCTAAGCACCACACTACCTCCAACAAAGCACAATCACTGCCTGCATGACAATCCGCTGCCACTTCTCCTGGGTTACATGCTGCCCAACCCCCCCTGCACGACCCAGTGTCCACAGCGCACACCAAAGTGTCCCTGCGCAGCCTTCAGCTGCCCTCATGCCACGCCACACTCATGTCTATTTATAAGTGCGTCTGCCACAGGAAAAGCAGGCACACACTGCAGAGGGTTGGCACGGCTAGGCAGCGACCCTCTTTAAAAGGGGCGGGGCGGTAGCCTACAATGCTGTACAGAAGCAATGAGAAATATAATCCTGTGCCACCACTATAAGGAGCTGCACACGTGGGCATAGCAATGGGGAACCTATGTGCCACACACTATTCATTCTGTCAAGGTGTCTGCATGCCCCAGTCAGACCGCGGTTTTTAATTCATAGACACAGGCAGGTACAACTCCCTATTGTGAACTCCCTGTGGACCGACAGCATGCGTGGCTCCCTGGAACCCACCGGCGGTACATAAAAATATCCCATTGCATTGCTCAACACAGCGGATGTAACGTCAGCTGTAATGCAGGTGGGCTAAAAATTCATTTGATTACACTGTAGGCGAGGGCCCACAAAAATTGCTGTATCAACAGTACTAATGTACATCCAAAAAATTGGCCATGGCCAACCAAGAGGGCAGGTGAAACCCATTAATCGCTTTGGTTAATGTGGCTTAAGTGGTAACTAGGCCTGGAGGCAGCCCAGTTGAACGAAAAATTGGTTCAAGTTAAAGTTTCAACGCTTTTAAGAGCATTGAAACGTATAAAAATTGTGGCCTTGTGGCCCTAAGAAAAATTGCCCGTTCGGCGTGATTACGTGAGGTTTCAGGAGGAGGAGCAGGAGGAGGAGGAGGAGGAATATTATACACAGATTGATGAAGCAGAAATGTCCCCGTTTTGGATGGTGAGAGAGAACGATGCTTCCATCCGCGGGTGCAGCCTACGTATTGCTTACGTATCGCTGCTGTCCGCTGGTGGAGAACAGAAGTCTGGGGAAATCCAGGCTTTGTTCATCTTGATGAGAGTAAGCCTGTCGGCACTGTCGGTTGACAGGTGGGTACGCTTATCCGTGATGATTCCCCCAGCCACACTAAACACACTCTCTGACAAGACGCTAGCCGCAGGACAAGCAAGCACCTCCAGGGCATATAGCGCGAGTTCAGGCCACGTGTCCAGCTTCGACACCCAGTAGTTGTAGGGGGCAGAGGCGTCACCGAGGACGGTGCTGCAATCGGCTACAGACTCCCTCACCATCCTTTTACAGTGCTCCCGCCAACTCAGCCTTGACTGGGGACCGGTGACACAGTCTTGATGGGGAGCCATAAAGCTGGCAAAGGCCTTGGAGAATGTTCCCCTGCCTGCGCTGTACATGCTGCCTGATCTCTGCGCCTCCCCTGCTACCTGGCCCTCGGAACTGCGCCTTCTGCCACTAGCGCTGTCGGATGGGAAGTTTACCATCAGTTTGTCCACCAGCGCCCTATGGTATAGCATCATTCTCGAACCCCTTTCCTCTTCGGGAATGAGAGTGCAAAGGCTCTCCTTATACCGTGGATCGAGCAGTGTGTACACCCAGTAATCCGTAGTGGCCAGAATGCGTGTAACGCGAGGGTCACGAGAAAGGCATCCTAACATGAAGTCAGCCATGTGTGCCAGGGTACCTGTACGCAACACATGGCTGTCTTCACTAGGAAGATCACTTTCAGGATCCTCCTCCTCCTCCTCAGGCCATACACGCTGAAAGGATGACAGGCAAGCAGCATGGGTACCGTCAGCAGTGGGCCAAGCTGTCTCTTCCCCTCCTCCTCATCCTCCTCATGCTCCTCCTCCTCCTCCTGAACGCGCTGAGATATAGACAGGAGGGTGCTCTGACTATCCAGCGACATACTGTCTTCCCCCGGCTCTGTTTCCGAGCGCAAAGCGTCTGCCTTTATGCTTTGCAGGGAACTTCTCAAGATGCACAGCAGAGGAATGGTGACGCTAATGATTGCAGCATCGCCGCTCACCATCTGGGTAGACTCCTCAAAGTTTCCAAGGACCTGGCAGATGGCTGCCAACCAGGCCCACTCTTCTGTAAATAATTGAGGAGGCTGACTCCCACTGCGCCGCGCAAGTTGGAGTTGGTATTCCACTATAGCTCGACGCTGCTCATAGAGTCTGGCCAACATGTGGAGCGTAGAGTTCCACTGTGTGGGCACGTCGCACAGCAGTCGGTGCACTGGCAGATTAAACCGATGTTGCAGGGTCCGCAGGGTGGCAGCGTGCGTGTGTGATTTGCGGAAATGTGTGCAGAGCTGGCGCACCTTTCCGAGCAGGTATGACAAGTGGGGGTAGCTTTTCAGAAAGCGCTGAACCACCAAATTAAAGACGTGGGCCAGGCATGGCACGTGCGTGAGGCTGCCGAGCTGCAGAGCCGCCACCAGCTTACGGCCGTTGTCACACATGACCATGCCCGGTTGGAGGCTCAGCGGCGCAAGCCAGCGGTCGGTCTGCTCTGTCAGACCCTGCAGCAGTTCGTGGGCCGTGTGCCTCTTCTCTCCTAAGCTGAGTAGTTTCAGCACGGCCTGCTGACGCTTGCCCACCGCTGTGCTGCCACGCCGCGTGACACCGACTGCTGGCGACGTGCTGCTGCTGACACATCTTGATTGCGAGACAGAGGTTGCGTAGGAGGAGGAGGTGGAGGGTGGTTTAGTGGAGGAAGCATACACCCCCGCAGATACCACCACCGAGCTGGGGCACGCAATTCGGGGGGTGGGTAGGATGTGAGCGGTCCCAGGCTCTGACTTTGTCCCAGCCTGCACTAAATTCACCCAATGTGCCGTCAGGGAAATATAGTGGCCCTGCCCGCCTGTGCTTGTCCACGTGTCTGTTGTTAAGTGGACCTTGGGAGTAACCGCGTAGGTGAGGGCGCGTACAATGTTGCGGGAGACGTGGTCGTGCAGGGCTGGGACGGCACATCGGGAAAAGTAGTGGCGACTGGGAACCGAGTAGCGCGGGGCCGCCGCCGCCATCATGCTTTTGAAAGCCTCAGTTTCCACAAGCCTATACGGCAGCATCTCTAGGCTGATCAATTTTGCAATGTGCACGTTTAACGCTTGAGCGTGCGTGTGCGTGGCGTCGTACTTGCGCTCAAACTGTGGCGCTAGCGACGTCTGGACGCTACGCTGAGAGACATTGCTGGATGGGGCCGAGGACAGCGGAGGTGAGGGTGTGGGTGCAGGCCAGGAGACAGTAATGCCTGTGTCCTCAGAGGGGGGTTGGATCTCAGTGGCAGGTTGGGGCACAGGGGGAGAGGCAGTGGTGCAAACCGGAGGCGGTGAACGGGCATTGTCCCACCTTGTGGGGTGCTTGGCCATCATATGCCTGCGCATGCTATTGGTGGTGCCTCCCCAGCTGATCTTGGCGCGACAAAGGTTGCACACCACTGTTCGTCGGTCGTCAGGCATCTCTGTGAAAACCTGCCACACCGTAGAGCACCTTGACCTCTGCAGGGTGGCATGGCGCGAGGGGGCGCTTTGGGAACAGTTGGTGGATTATTCGGTCTGGCCCGGCCTCTACCCCTGGCCACCGCACTGGCTCGGCCTGTGCCCACACCCTGACTTGGGCCTCCGCGTCCTCGCCCGCGTCCACATCCTATAGGCCTACCCCTACCCCTCAGCATGGTGTATTACCAGTGATTTGATTTCCCAGGCAGGAAAGAAATTGGCGCAAGCCTGCTGTTAAACGTAGCTGGCTGCGTATGTTTTTTGTTAACGTTCTGCACCCACCACACACGTACCCAGAACACTGAGGACTGACAGAGGCAGGGCACATAGAATTTTTCCCTTTTTTTTAAAAGAAAAGGCCCACTGACTATATTCAATCAGATAAGAAATCTGTTCCACAGAAATGCAGTTATATGAAGTGCAGCAGAGCGGTGATTTTTCCCAGGAAGGCAGGAAATAAATTGGCGCAAGACTGCTGTTAAACGTAGCTGGCTGCGTATGAATTTTTTACTATCTCCACCCACCACACACGTACACAGAACGCTGAGGACTGACAGAGGCAGGGCACATAGAATTTTTCCCTTTTTTTTAAAAGAAAAGGCCCACTGCGTATATTCAATCAATAATATATGTATTCTGGCCCTGCCTACACAATTCTGTCCCTGTAGTATTACTGCAGGGCGCAATGCTCTGCACAGCCGATTTTTTTAAAAAGAAATATGCAACACTGCCAGCAGCAGCCTGCACAGTACTGCACACGGTTAAATGTGGCCCTAAGAAGGACCGTTGGGGTTCTTGAAGGCTACACTCACTCCTAACACTCTCCCTGCCTAACCACCACTTCTGTCCCTGGACTATTACTGCAGGGCGCAATGCTCTGCAGACAGCCGATTTTGAAAAAAAAAAAAATTGTGCAACACTGCTAACAGCACCCTCCACAGTACTGCACACGGATAGATTTGGCCCTGAGAAGGACCGTTGGGGTTCTTGAAGCCTACACTCACTCCTAACACTCTCCCTACAGCAGCACTAGCAGCAGCACTTTCCCTCAGCTAACTCAGTCACAAGGCATCTGAGGCGAGCCGCGGGAGGGGCCGACTTTTATACTCGGGTGACATCTGATCTCCCCAGCCACTCACTGCAGGGGGGTGGTATAGGGCTTGAACGTCACAGGGGGAAGTTGTAATGCCTTCCCTGTCTTTCAATTGGCCAGAAAAGCACGCTAACGTCTCAGAGAGGAAACTGAAAGTAACCCGAACATCGCGTGGTACTCGTTAAGAGTAACGAGCATCCTGAACACCCTAATATTCGCCCGAGCATCAAGCTCGGACGAGTACGTTCACTCATCTCTAATCATAATAAGAAGAACAGGATCTAGCTGGCTGGAGGTGAGGTGACCCAGGGGACTGGGGAAGATCAGCAAGGATAAGTTGCGGTAAGAAGACTGCCTGGGGAGGAATAGGTGAGTATTGAATTTGTTTATGACAAAACCCCTTTATGAACCAGTTAATCCTTTCCTGTCTTGTTTGTGTTCCAGCAGTCATAACTCTTTAAGTTGTTTTAGCAGTGTAAAGCCTCATGCACATGGGCGGATTTGATTTGTGGGAGATCTGCTGTACTAGTCACCCATAGGAAAGCATGGAGCTTCCTCAGCTCCATACACACATGCGGATTTGATTTGCAAATTCCGTGTGCAGAAAAGAAGTCGCAGGTGGATGCACTGCGGATTTCTATGCAGATACCCCTCTGGTTCCTTGGAGTCCAAGGAGGGAGGTGGGGAGGAGAGGAAAAGCAGTCACTTTGGACTTGCGCTTTCGTTTCTGCGAGGACGATCCGCTGTGCATCTGCATGGAAATACAAACTCATCCTCGAACACCGACAAGCATTTAAAAATCATTTCTGTCCTGATTCGCAGGTCTTCTGTGTGCAGAATCCACGTGTGCCGTCTGCATAAGGCTAAACTGTGATTTTAAAAATTCCTTGGTAACAGCCTGTGTGAAAGCACCTATAACATTTCCTATTTTTTTTATTTAAGGACCGGGCGTACGAAAAAAAATTCTAGTACAAAAATGTTCGTAATTTTTATGTTAAATGGCATTCTCTGCCACATGGATGGCCTTCTGAAGGATAGTTGGGGGCTTGGAAGCTAAATGCAAATAGAAAAATTGTGCTTCTTTTTTTGGCGCAACCAAAATGTACAGGAAAGGCACGCATATGGATGAAGCCATTGAAATCAATATGCTCTACTCACTGCGTATTGCACGCGAAAACTTTGCATGTGCAATTATGCGTGTAAGTGCACCCATTTGAAGGCAGCCTATAGGACACATTCATACAGGCGGGCGTATTTGTGCATTAAATACACAGATTATAAAACCCATCGATTTTAATGGGTTCATTCTAACTACGCATTTTTGTTTGCGGAAAATAAAATGCTTGAAGCTCTCCTTTTTGCACACCAAAAGTCCCCATAGGAGTATATGAGGGGTGTGCAATGCGCAATTCCGTGAAAAAAAAAATTACATCTGGAACACATAAGGTTAAAGGGGTTGTCCCGTGCCGAAACTGTTTTTTTTTTTTTTCAATAGGCCCCCCGTTCGGCGCGAGACAAACCCAATGCAGGGGTTTAAAAAAAAAAACGTTTAGTACTTACCCGAATCCCCGCGCTGCGGCGACTTCTTCCTTACCTTACTAAGATGGCCGCCGGGATCTTCACCCCTGATGCACCGCTGGTCTTTTCCCATGGTGCACCGTGGGCTCTGTGCGGTCCATTGCCGATTCCAGCCTCCTGATTGGCTGGAATCGGCACACGTGACGGGGCGGAGCTACGAGGACCAGCTCTCCGGCATGAGCGGCCCCATTCACCAGGGAGAAGACCGGACTGCGCAAGCGCGTTTAATCGGGCGATTAGACGCTGAAATTAGACGGCACCATGGCGACGGGGACGCTAGCAACGGAGCAAGTAAGTGAATAACTTCTGTATGGCTCATAATTAATGCACAATGTACATTACAAAGTGCCGCGGGACAACCCCTTTAAATAGCCATTTAAATCGGGATGTGTTCATCTGCCGTGCGCAAATGAACATGCACTGCGAGTGTAGTGGCCCAGAGTGTCCTCCAGAATAGCCACACATTCATGATCCTGTCATACTTGCCTACGTGCTTCTAGGAGGCATAGGGGGTGCCGTACATCGGAAAAACCTTGTTTCACCCCTTTTCTTAAGTCTAAAACTTGGCAACAGCCGGCTGCTTATTGGCTGTATGTCATGCCCCCACTGATTGGACAAGGGATGTGATCTAGAGTTCAGTGACTACACAGTGAGCCTCTATGCTGAGGGGGGGGGGGGCATATTTAGGATTTCAGCTGCAGTTCAGCAGCGCTGCTGATTAGAGCCACCTGATTGGCTCTTCGGCACTACGTGACTACACAGCGTGCACTACACACTACACTTAAGCAGCACGGGGTTAGGGTTTAGGGTTAGGGTTTAGGGTTAGGTTTAGGGTTAGGTTTAGGGTTAGGGTTTAGGGTTAGGTTTAGGGTTAGGTTTAGGGTTAGGGTTTAGGGTTAGGGTTAGGGTTAGGGTTAGGTTTAGGGTTAGGTTTAGGGTTAGGGTTTAGGTAACCCTAACCCTAAACCTAACCCTGTGCTGCTTAACAGTAGTGTGTAGTGCACGGCTGCTGAAGGCAATCTGCGTGCACACTGTGTAGTCACGTGGTGCTGAAGAGCCAATCAGGGGGCTCTAATCAGCAGCGCTGCTGAACTGCGGCTGAAATCCTAAATATGCAGGGGAAGGGGGGGGGGGGAGAAAGTGCAACAAGACAGGGAGTGAAGGAGGAGTTAGAGGGGAGTCTGCTTAGGAGGTAATAGGAGGAGGATGTGTAGGAGGAGGTCAGTAGAGCGAGCAGCTTCAACATGCATTTTGTCCAGCAGGGAAGCTAGGATCCATCAGCTCCCTAGCCTGACAGTAGGGATAGCCGAAAGGTCCACTAAAGTCTCCATCTTAAACTGCATAACCAACTTTCCAGTAAGCCCAACAGTTAACTAGGCCTGTGGGAATTGTTACTGTGCCATCTCTAGAGATAGAGCGAGAGCATTGAAGTACTCAAGAATTCAACTGTTTGGCACCGTGTTGCCTAATGCAGGGTCAATTGCTCTGCTCAAGACTGCCTTTGGTGTACTCTGTGAATTATTTAAAATCTTCAGTAAACCATGCACTTCCCCTTTCCTACAAAAAGCTACCAGGACTCGTGTCAAGTTATTTACCGCCATTGGCTATTACAGTTCTGGGTGAAGTACTGGCGTCACGTGACAAACCATGTTCATTAACAAGACTGTGTCTGTTATTTGTGCCACTGTGCACGACCGAATAGGCACCTTGCCACCATTGTTAGGTGAGATTACAGGGACCCCCGTGACATTCATCCTACAGTCCCCGTGGTCTCTCCGTATTTGGCGCGTCTGGCTCGGGTGCTGGACGAACTCAAAAAGTACAGTAAAATGCACCAATTTGCATGCAAAAGAGACTCATTCATAGCGGAAATGTGTTGGTGAGTTGCACGCACAAACACTTCCCCCTTGTGGAGCCGCCCTTAGACTAGGGTCCTGAAACTTTAAATCTGTCAAGTGGGTGGTCTCTCTTGCCGACTGTCATTTGGTGACTTCAGGTTTCCTCCACTCACTAACATCACCCATTGATAGCGGGCAGAGGAGACCGCCCACTTGACAAGTTCAAATCTTTGGGAGCCGAATCTAACGAAGGATGGTGCTGTGAAATAGGAGGTAGAAGAGGGGCAACAGAGTCAAAGGGGTTGCAGCTGAAAAGCTATTCAGCCTCCTCACTAATCAGGGGACATAGGAGATCATTATATCACTGATCTTAGAAAATTCCGTTGACCTATTGAAAAGCAAAGATGACATGATATGACCATAAGCTGTGCCAAATAACACCACTCAGCCGGCCTACATGTATATATACACAAATATATAAAGGTTTCCCCCGATCGGTACGATGAACCCGTAACATTCTGTTTCTTGCCTTTTCCGGTCTCTCATGGAGAAGCAGTAAGTTTATTGTGTCTTGTTATCTGTCCTGAAGGGTTATTTAATGGCATTTTGATAGATCGATAGCTCTGCCTGCGCAATGTCAGAACTTCCATTAACAAGGCTGTCGAGTAGACGAGTCTTCACGCAGGAGGCTTTCTGGAATTTAGATCATCTCTGTTATAAATTTTATCAAACGAGAAGTCGCTTTTAAGCCGGGCAGGAATTGATTGCAGCCGGCAGAGGAAATCCTGGTGTGGATCATTAGTCGCAGATGGCAGGCTGCGGGAAAGCTGCTCCTCTCAGGATTTGACTCTTACGCTGTTTGTACATGCTCATCTTTTTGTTACAGACCGGCTTATGTTTCCTGCCGGTGGGAACCATATGTCGGATTGTTCCGTGTGAGATGGTTGTTTAATAATCTTCTATTTTCAGTAGCGTAAATTATGGATTTCTTCATAATTGTTAGTGATGCCTCCAAACTTACAGAATTTCTCACTTAAAGGAGATGTCTCGAGGAAGCAGTGATTTTTTTTTTTTGCCCAGTCCCCCTAATTAAGCATACATTACTAAGCCCCCCTGTAAATGACTTTTCTAGCTGGTTTGTACTTACAGTTCCAGCGTTTCAGCAACTTATAAAAGTTTCCCCAAGATGGCCGCCGGCTTTTTTCCCGTCGCTTGCTGTAGCCCGACGTGTGCGCTCCCGAGACGCTACCAGCTGTGTCTCCATGACAACACGACGCCCCGCAGCCGCCGACCGGACCCCTGGAGTGAACACGGCCGACCAGTCACCCACCGCCAGGCAGCAGGTAACCGGCGCAGCCCCCGGCCCCCCCCCCCCCCACGCTAGACCCGGCTCCCCAGCACTACCGCCCCGGCTCCCCAGCGCTACCGCCCCGGCTCCCCAGCGCTAGACCCTGACAGACGAAGGCCCCCTCGGCCCAGCGCTAGGCCCCCGGAGCCCAGCGCTAGGTTCCGGAGCCCAGCGCTAGGTTCCGGAGCCCAGCACTGGGCTCCGGAACCTAGCGCTGGGCTCCGGGGCCTACCGCTGTGGCCCGGGACCTTCACCTGTTAGTGAAGATCACCCCCCGACCCATCACTTACCTGGGCGGCTTCTCGGGACAGCTGGGCTGCTGGGCTGGGCTTCTCCGCTGGGCAGCTCCAGAATGGCCGCTCCAGCGCGCTCCCGAGCAGTGACAGCTTGTCTGCACATGCGCAGAAGAGCTGTAGCGGGGAGCACACTGAAGCGGCTCGTGCTGAAAGGAGAAGACCGGACTGCGCAAGCGCGTCTAAAAAAGCAAGCTGCCAGCAAATTTAGACGGAACCATGGAGACGAGGACGCTAGCAACGGAGCAGGTAAGTGGGATAACTTCTGTATGGCTCATATTTAATGCACAATGTACATTACAAAGTGCATTAATATGGCCATACAGAAGTGTATAACCCCACTTGGTTTCGCGAGACCACCCCTTTAACCACTTAAATGCACCGTCCAGTTTAGAAAACTTTCATATATACTATAGCAGACCCAGGTCAGCTTTGCCAGTGACTACTGTCACTGCAGGGGGATGTTTCTGCAACCAGCTGAACAGCGGAGGGGTGGACAGCGTAAAATGGTGGTAGTCACGGTGGCCTAGCTGCTCCTCTCGCACACGGATGGTGGTATGCAGCCTGAAAAATAATAATTTGGGCTTTTTGTGCTGCTTGCAAATTCTGGCAGGGTAAGATGTTTGTTATCATGTTCGTGATGCCAGTTCGTATACAGACCAAGGTCTGTGCCAGACTAGAAATAACATAAAGCATTTCTTTCCCCTGAAGTATGGTGCGGTACCTCAGTGCAAATGTTTGGTGGTGGGAAGGGGCTCCAGGAAGCAGAATGAACGGTGAAAACATGAAACCATTTATTGCTTTCGAGAAAAGGACTTTCAGCTTCTTCCAATACAATCAGCATTACTTTACTTTGAGTCAGACTTTACTTAGGTAATCCAGCTACATTGATCCTGAGGGTAGTCTCACACGGGCGATCACGATATCACAGCAAGAAAATTGCTGCAACATTGTGTCTTTGTTCCCGTGATTTTTGAGTGTCAACACTTCTTTTTCTCACAAAAACATCGCTGCCGCTTGTGATTTTCTTGCGTATTTTTTAGCGCAGAAGTCAACAGGACTTTTTAATGTTAAAAACGCATCACACGAAAATCGCGTCCATGCGTTGCAATGCAATAAAAAGGAGGCTCCATAGGGAAACATGGACGATAAAAGAAAAATAGCAAAATGCAGAAAGTTAGAACATTGCATGATTTTTTTCACATAACATCACATGAGTCAAAACATCACAAATGTGAAGGAAACCACTGGAAATCATTGATTTCATAGCTGCGCTTTCACTCACTCACGCATTGCACAAACATCGCACAATTTATTGCCCTGTGAAACCGGCCTTACAAGTGCAGGCATGATGTGCAGACATCCTATCTGAACACTATTCGGCTCTTCAACAGTAAATAACTACAGGAATCCTTTCTGTCCTCTATGCTTTGCCCTCCCGCTTTTCTCTCTTTTCTGTTTCTTCTGTTCTTTCAAGTACAAAGCTTCTCTTCTAGCGCATTACAGTTCATTTAGGTTGTCTTTTGATTTTGTTTCTTTTCTCTAGCTTGATATTACATAACTTTGGGTACTCACGCTTTCTTCTCCTTTCCACTGCACTGTCCCTTGGCTCTTGTTCCATCTTAGAACTCTAGGTTGACTCTTGTAGAACTTTAGAACTTCATCTTGAACCCTGGCTTGGGCTCTCACTCTCTCTGTCTCTAACTCCTCCCCTTTCTTTTATACTAACTACTACTAACCAACCCATTCGGAGGGCCTATCTACCAATTACAGGCTGCTTCTCTCCTGGCTACCTGACTCATACCTCTGACTTAGGTTGTGATTCTAAAAAGCAAAGTGTGGTTGACCAACAACAAATCTTAAAGTGACATATGCATTCTTTACATCAGAGTCCACATTCTATTATGGATGACTGTAGATGCCCCAGCTACAGGAGAAAAGTGTGAAAAAAAGATGATGACAATGTGAAAGACCCCCAGAGGTCTTATATGATGTCATGGGGGACATTGATGATTAAAAAATATTTACCAAAACAAGTTAAAATTAAACTTACTAAAAAAAAAGAAAATGACAACCAAAACGGTCAACATATCCGCCCTGTAATCTGAAACTATACAAATTGTATATCAAACCATCTGAAACAAAATGAGGAACCCAGTCCTGTACTTTATTTTAGCGTAAAAATGCTAATTTTAAAAATAAGTATACATTTTTAAAAAATGGCTTTTATCTGTAATAAAATTTTTAAAAAATCTGTGAAAAAAGTGATAACAGACGGAGGCAACACATTTTTACAAAACGGACGCTCATATGCCTTTTAACGCCGACTGTTAGGAGGCCTTAATTTAATGTTTACACCTTTCATGTTGCTGCATCAGAAGTCCGGCAAGGGATCAGGTGTCCATGCTGTTGGATGACAGCCCAGCACTTGCTCTAACAGCGGGGACCAAAGAAACCTCCTATCCCTGCTGTTTAACCCTTTACATGCTGCCGTCAATGCGACCACGACATGTGAAGGGCTGACGGAAGGCTGGCTTTCCTTTGTCACCCATCGGACCCCCGAAATGTTCCCGATGGGCTCCCATGGCTCCCAGAGGTTTAAAGATGACCTCCGGCTCTACCATATACAGTGGCCAGTGAGACTCATCCTCCGGCTGAGCGTCATAGGCTTTATAATACACTGCTTGCAAGTATAAGAACAATGGAAAGTGATGAAATACATGTCTGCTAGTGGCACTCCTACGACGCAGCCTCCTATACAGAACCTGTGACACTTTTCTAAGGTTTGGGATGGAATGGCTCCTCTGTATAATTCCATTTACAAAATGAATGTTCTCTCTTGTGTTCGCAGCTCTCATTCCTGAATGTATCGCAGCTTCCGCAGACAGACCGCACTATGTTCCACTTGGCCACACTGATATGATAAGCATGTCGGGCCGCACTTAAAATAGGTTTGTGTACAGTTCATCGCTGAGATTACTCGGCTGCTGGCAGAGCGTGGTGTGAGACATGGCCGAGGCCCAGCGCAAAGATAAACGGGCCACAAAGTCACAAAATATTCTGTCACGTTGCGCCTCCAGCTGAGAATCAAATACATTTATGGAGACAAAGTGAGTAGAATAACGCGACGTGCTCATCTAAGAAATGGGCCCCCTTAGTCGGAGCCGTCCAATATTAACTCGTTAAAGACCAGAAACTTCTGAGATTTTGTTTTTTATTTCTTCCTCCCCACTTCTTTCAGGAACTACAACTTTTTTTTCTTTAAGGCCTCAGTCACACGGGCGCATCGGCACCCCCGTGTTACTGCAGGAAGGAGACGGACGTACCTGAAGACGGACGTCTCTCTGCAGTGCCGGGAGGAAGAACATGTGACCGGCTCCATTGCCGGTCATGTGTTCTTTCAGCAGCGCTGAAGTGAGACGGCCGTCTTCAGGTACGGCCGTCTTCTAACTGTCTGTCACACGGGCGCATCGGCGCCGGTGTACGGGTGCCGATGCGCCCGTGTGACTGAGGCCTAACATTGTAGTATGCGGGACGAGTTGTGTTTTTTAACCCTTTGCAATCCAATTTTGGATTCAGAGTTTCCTAGGGGGTTTTCTCTTTCTGCCATTATACAACGGCACCATCTGCTGGCTAGAGCCAGTACCGCAGTATGGGGCATGCTGGAAAGGCCCCTGACAACAAAGCCGCCAGTAATATACAATAAGAATACCCTGTCGGACGTATTCCGACATCGGTGCTGTGCAGCTTTCAATCTGAATGTCTTTAGATGTCAGACAGTGGATTGGAAAGGGTTAATAGAACTATTCAATGTACGGTATAATGGAATGAAGAACTTGTTTACAAAGTCATTTGTGGGGTGGAATAGAAAAAAAAATGTGATTCTGCCAGTGTTTTTTGCATTTTGTTTTGATGAGAGTTATGATGCAGTAAATGTGACTATTCTGAGGGTCAGCACGATTAAGGCGATGGCAAATTTATATTATTTCTATTTTTTACTATTTTAATTTTTTTTTTAAAAAACGTAAATTTTACAATTGAATAATTTTTTTTCTGTTGCCACATTCCGTTTGTAATTGGGATAAAACTAAACAAAACACAACCACACCATTGTTTTTTGGGTTTTCTTTTTATGATGGTAATAGTGCACATAATTGTCATGCTAACCTTACTTTGCGGTCGGTACACGTGTGGGGATACCAAATGAAACAGTTTTTTTTATTCTATCATTTCTAAATAAAAGAAAAAATATAAAAGAACCTTTAACCCCTTAATGACGCGGACCCTTTTTTTCCCCCATTTTAGTTTTTTCCTCCCCCCATTAAAATTTAGATTTAGATTTTTTAATAATAAATATGGCAAAAGGAGGGTAATTTAAACTTTTATAACTTTTTTTTTTTTTTTTTACAATAAAACTTTATTGATTTTTTTAACTTTACTTTAAAGTCCCCCTAGGGGACTCCAACCAGCAATGCTTTGATCGCTCCTGCAATATGATGTAATGCTACAGCATTACATCATACTGCCATTTGACAGGCAGTCTATCAAGCCACCCCATGGAGATGGCTTGATAGGCAGTCTGCTAAGGCAGCCCTGGGGCCTTTCAAAAGGCCTCCAGCTGCAATTACACCTGCACGGTTCCCCCGATCTCACCACGGAGGGGGGGGGGGGGGGGCATGCGGGACCCCTGAACAGTATTAACAGCAGCATTTAAAGGGTTAATAGCCGTAAACAGCTGACGCCCGCGCTGTATGTAGAGAGGTCACCCCGCGGCCTCCCTGCATACATACCCCAACGCTCCAGGACGTAAATGTACGTCCTGGAGCGGGAAGGGGTTAAAAAATGACTTCTGTCACCATATTCTGAGACCACTATAACTTTTAGGGCTTGTTTTTTGTAGGGCAACTTGTACTTTTTATTGACACCATTTTGGGGTACATACAACTTTTTGGTCACTTTTCATTCACTTTTTTAATTGCAAAAATACACAATTCTGGCATTGAGTATTTTTCTCTCATGATATTCACTGTGTAAGACAAATAATGATAGATTTTAATGTTTTGGATTTTTATGGATAGTTCACTACCAATTATGTTTATTTTATTTTCGACTCAACATCTAAACGGCTAACTACAGCAATCAGAGCTATCTCTGGCAGGTGTCAGCTGTCAGAAACAGCCATCACCCATCTGGCATGGAAGAAGTTGGGCTCCTGAGCCTGCTTCAAGTACCAGCTTTGACCACCTGTCACATATTTACAGTATGGATTGTATGCAGTAAGCTCCCCCTAGTGGTGACTACTAGCAGCTAATATGTTATCTTTTATCAATATCTATGCAGGGCGTTTGGAGGGCTGTATCAGAAAATGGAATCATGTCAATGAAAAGCTCTCACATAATCCTATATCACATCCTCTACCAAGGAACGGGCTCTATATGACATCTCTCACCAAGTATTGCTGCCTCCTGTGTCCTTTCTCTTGTCCTACTACTATTTTTTGTCTTTTCTGACCCAGAACCATTGCTGTTCCTGCATACCTTGGACGCACCAGAGAAACAAAACGTCCAAGGCCAACCTTCTGCCATCCAAAATATGGGCATGATCACTAAGTTTGGCTGTGTCCGTTGCATGTAAATGTTATGGAATCATCACATTTTGCACAATGTTGAGGGATCTGCTAGGCATCAAAAAGTTGGACACCATGAAGACAGTTTGTTCTTTGTAAACCAGTTTTTGGAGCTGATATTGGGCCCTTGGAGAGGGAAGGTTGGCTGTTCCCATCCTCTCCATAAAATCTGTAGGAACTGGCCTAAGGGTCATTGAAGGAGCTTAGTGGGGAAACAAAACAGCAAACCCTTCTTTCTTGGTTAGTAAACATTAGTACCTTAATAGGGGATGCATATTAAAGGGGTTGTACCAAGAAAGACTTTCATCACTTATTTACAGGATTGGTGATAAAAGTCTGATTGGTGAGGAACTCACTGCTGAGACTCACACTGATCCTGAAAATGGAAGTTCCAGCCTCGCTGCACCCCTCGTAGCAAGAAGGAGACTGTATGGAGTGATGGCCACTTATTTTTGCCACTGCTTCATTGATTTTCAGTGGGACTGCTGGAGATAGCCAAATACAAGCGCTTATCGGGCACACTTGCATTGCTGAATTCAATCAGGTGTCACAAAGAGTGGGAGATCTCCCCTCATTTACCCTGTGTCTCTAATGAATCACCGCATTAGCTGTTGTCTATGATGGAGACATAGACTGAATGGACACTGCATTATAACTCCCCATCTAGTAGTGCGTCAGCCTACTTTTGGCGTTAAGAACTGCAGCAATTTGTCATTGCATGTGTCCATGGGTATCAGAGGACCCAGGGTGTACCAAGAGAACCTTCCCAGCTGTAGTGACTTGGAGGGCCTGCAGAGTAGTCAAACAGAGTTAATAAGTTCCTGGGACCTCACTATGAGCCTCTAGGGGACATATGAAGTGCCCCACCTGAGATAGACGCTGCTATTGCCGGGATATCTACCCCATCAACCGCTTAGTAAATGGTGCTTTGGTTGCTTAGCAACCCCAGAGCCCGCATGGGAAAACAATTTTAAGTGAGCATACATTGTCAGTTGGGAGTTGGAGATTAGGAGCAGAAGAAGGCAGATGCAAAGACAAGAGCAGGAAAGGGGTATAGTGCGGTGAGACAGCGAGTGTGTCACCAGAAGAGATAGAGGGAGGAAGAATGGAGAGAAGTGGAGTTTCTGCTCCCTCCTGAGTAAGGAAACCGGAGCCAGTCAGAAAGAGAGGTCATCATAATAGTGAATGTTACCTCCCCTTGTGCAGCTAACTAACAGTGGAATGCAATCTACCCTACATGAACCCTTCCAGCCTGTCACTGACAGCCGCAGACATAGTAAAAGGAAAATCTTTATTGTATCCAAATAACCTTCACCTTGAGAGAAGTAAGAAATCTGACACTGTCAATGAGGATACAAATGTTACTGTTGTTGTTGTTATCATTGCTCCCAAATCCATAAGAGTGAACTGTCTTGATGACCTGACATTACAGAGTAAACTGCATGCCTTCAGTTTACTGGCATCCAAGTGGACTGGTCTCATTATTTCATCATTACTATAAGTAAGGTTTTTCTCATATAAAGGCATTGGCGTCACCTACAGATATCAGCAGTCAGTACCTAAACTACGCAGAGACTCTTACCAACCGCCTGTTGCGCGAGTCGCCATATCTGTCAGAGTAGCTGCCACTGTGACAAATTGTAAACTGACACCACCCACCTGAGCTACCTCTGGCTCGCTGCACCACACCATTGCTGCACCTCCACCAGTCTCATAGGAAGGGGTCAGTGATTCATGCTGCTTGTGCCAAATTATGCCACTCCCATCAGCACGGTGCAACAAAAAAACTGGATCCATCTGACCAGGAGATGTTTTTCCACTTTTGCTCCCTGGAGTCTTGCCTTTCATAGATAGCAGGATATTTTTCTTGATAACACCATTCTCGCTATACTCTCTACACCGCTGCACGAGAAACCCCAAAAGGTTGGCAGGGAAATTCTGGCCTCAACTACACAGCTGCAACAGAGATCTGGATCCATCTGACCAGGAGATGATTTCTGCTGCTCATTGATTGTTGAGCTCTTTTGCCGATTGGAGTATCTTCTTTCTTTTTCTCTTAGGGCTCAGTCACACGGGCATTTTTACGCACGTTTATCCGCACTGCACACGTCAAAAAAAACACATGACTATGTCCATCGCCACCCATATGTTCTATCTTTCGAGATGCAATTTTTTTTTGGCAAACGCAGTATGAACATTTTTGCACGTGAATAAACGCGCGTAAAAACGCCCATATGACTGAGCCCTTACACTGGTTATCAACTGTTATAGCCCATCTGTGCTAAGGAATGATGAGGTGTGCATTCGGATACATTAGTTGGAGTATCAGCCTTGTGTCCAGCTGCAGTTTGCTAGACTATGCACTTCCTGTTCACCAGAGCGATTCTTGATGTCCTCCTCTGACCCCTTTCAGTGACAATTTCCTTAGGTTCACAGGACCCCCTTTCACTAGATATTTTTCCTCCATCACACCATTCTCCGTATACTCTCCACACCATTACATGAGAAACCCAACGAGGTTGACAGTGACATCCCGGCCCGGTTAGTCTAGCACCGATGACCCGGCCTCGTTGGAAGTTGCTCAGATTGCTGGATTTTCCCAGCTTATGTAGATTTACTCTGACACTGATCCACAGAAAACTTCTCACGTGATTTTAAGTTGCACTCCAGGGTCATGGGTCTGATTTTAATACAGGGAAGCTTCAATAATAAAAGGGCAGGGACTCTAATAATGTGGCCATTCAGTATACTGTATGCTTATCATTATTGGATATTTGTCTTTAAACATAAAGGCAGAAAAGCGATTCATTAGCTGCCATGTCTAATCACATGTACACAATATAGCTGCCTGGGCTGAGTCACTGGATTTGTTAATGTCCTTGAATCATCTCCAGCTACTCTACAATAGCTAAATCTGATCTTGAGTAAGTAGATATTTATATCACTGGTCGATATTCCGTCTTATCTGCAACATGATAGATAGAGGAATACAGATGTAGAAAAGTTTAAAGGGGTGTCTGGGCTTTTTTACTTTTTCTCTTATGACCAGGATGTTACATCTAGTTCTGACCAGGAAAGGAGCAGAAAGTGCAATGGACGCAAGGCACTGTCATGGCGGCCAGGGGCCTGGTAAAGGTTCCTAAGCGTCCCATTGTAGTATTCTGGCAGGCTTTAACCCTGTAAATATACACCCTCTGGTAGTGGGGTTTGTAGTACAAGCGATGGGGACTAAAAATACTAAAAATGTGAGAAAGGGTATAATAAAATATTTAAAAATATGAAAAAAATTAAAAGTTCAAAAAACCTTTTTCAAATGTTTTCCATGTGAAAATCTAAACAATGAAAGAAAACACATTTTATATCGGCTGTGTTTGCAGAAGTCCAAACTTTTAAAATCTCAAACCATTTATTCCGCACAGTAAAAACCATTTAAAAAACAGACGCGTTTTGAAAGACACTGCTTTCTTGAGCAGTGTCTGTTACGGTATACTACCCTTGATACGCCAGCCCAGGTGCCCTTGATCTCATCCACAACTCCTGTCCCTGCCTGCTTGCCTCCACTCCTGGCTAACCCCAGGCGGGCAACTGGGCGGCGATCCCTACTCTCACTAGGGACCGAAAAAGGGAAAGCAGATGTAATTAACCAACACAAACAATACTAAGCAGAACTGAGGCAGATGGAAAAACCTGGTGGATAATAGCACAGTATAACAGACAAGATGACAGAAGCAGGAGACCAACAGAGGCAGACTAGCTAGCACACTGGGGGAAACCAATAACTGGCAGTGATTGCCAGTCTCTGCCTGACCTTTAAACAAAAGCCACTGCCCAGGGGCGGAGAGAGGGAGACAGCCAACTCCCAACAGAACATAATAAAAGGACTGAGGACACCAACCGGAACTAAATGCTCACTTACCTATACAAATATACCTACACACTTCTTGCTGTAAAACGTGGGTTGGCCACAGCTTTATTAACATTTAAAACATATATTAATCTTTAATTTAACTTTATTCTAAATAACCCTTCCCATGCCGTAACCTGATGAACTTTAAAACCGTGACGGACCCAAAGGACGTTCGTAAGCCCCTGATCTCCCTTGGGCCTGAAAACCTTCCTCTCACCCGTAGCCCACATGGGAAGCTCCAGGCCTAATCACAAGCTGTGACGACTTCCAGAAACAAGTCCTTCATTACACACTAAGTCCTCTTTCACCTTCACCCTACTGGGCGGGCGGGCGTCTTCTCCGGCTCCGTCCTTCTTCTTCCTTGCGCTGCCTCTTCTGCTTCCTTTCCCCCCTCCGCTCTTTTTCACCTCATTTCCTGTCCTAGCTCCACCCCTCTTTAAATCTTTAATTTAACTTTATTCTAAATAACCCTTCCCATGCCGTAACCTGATGAACTTTAAAACCGTGACGGACCCAAAGGACGTTCGTAAGCCCCTGATCTCCCTTGGGCCTGAAAACCTTCCTCTCACCCGTAGCCCACATGGGAAGCTCCAGGCCTAATCACAAGCTGTGACGACTTCCAGAAACAAGTCCTTCATTACACATTAAGTCCTCTTTCACCTTCACCCTACTGGGTGGGCGGGCATCTTCTCCGGCTCCGCCCTTCTTCTTCCTTGCGCTGCCTCTTCTGCTTCCTTTCCCCCCTCCACTCTTTTTCACCTCATTTCCTGTCCTAGCTCCACCCCTCCCCAACTAAGCTCGCTGTTAACCCTTTCGGCCCCTGCCCCCAGTCCCATGTTGTCTCATTATGCATTTCACGGCATACGAGGAGCTCGTGCACAGCAGCTGCACTCACAGGTGTGAGCGCACGTCGCCGCGCGCCACCAGCACCACCCGGTCAGGCACCCATGCTCCCAGCAGCTGGACAACAAGCCGCGGGTATGTTTTCCCCCGACCGCGGGACCCCGCACACCACCGCCCCGGGAGGACCAGCAACTGACACATAACAGTGTCTTTCCAAATTATCGTTTCTAATTTTATGGATTTTTTGTAATAAAAGAAGAAGAAAAAAAGTGTTTTCAAGGAGCCGGGTTCACTCCTTTGTTATAAGGTGTATGCCACGGCTCAGCCAACTAATAAATCCTGCTGTCACAACGTGATGGCTGTGATTGGTTCTCAAGCGCTGCTCAGCCAATCAGCACCATCGGTTCCTGGAGGCGGGATGTATCCATTACAGCCATCACATTGGTTCATCGAGCGCTACATTGATTAGTTCGTGAGCGCTGCTCAGCAAATCAGGGCCATTGGTTCCTGGAAGCGGTATTTCTGGTATTTCTGGTAATTCCGTAACCAGGAAGTGATCTTCTGTGGGTGACCGAGGACTGCAAGAAGCATGTCATGTAAGTGTAATAAAGACATCCCCTGTAAATAAGACCTAGTGCCTCTTTTGAAGCAAAAATTAATATAGAGCAGGGTCTTATTTTTGAGGGGAAACACGGTAGCTATCTGCAATATCTACAATATGATTACAAGGTCAAGAACTGCGCTCACATTTAACTAGCACAATACAGGACATACCCGGAAGAAGACGCATAAATCACAGAACAATTCTCTAATGCTTTTGTTCTTTGTCGAGTTCCATTTCCATTACTTTCAATCATAAAGCTTCAGAATGTCACTAACAGAAGAAACCTCTTCATTATTCACACTTGATATGCCATGGCTAATGGATAGAGTGCTTAGCTTCTTAGGTTTTCAGACTCTATTCTCATTTATACTAATCCACAAAGTCATGGTGTTAGGTTTGTAGGGGCAATACTCCAATTTGATCCAAATCCAATGAGCAAATGAGGACCTGGTCTCATATGGCACTTGTCTGATGGAAGCATAGGTTCAAAACAATTTACAGGGGTGGATAGGGAAGCCGTACTATGTATTCCAACATCATTTACAGGGAGAAAAGGGGTCGCAGTACTATCTTTACCTACATCATTTATAGAAAGATCAGGAGGCCGTAGTATCTGTACCTACATCATTTATGGAGAAAAATGAAGAGGCAATACTACCTGTACCTACATCATTTATAGAGAGAGACAGGGTGGAAGTGCTATCTGCACCCACATCATTTATAGAAAGATGAAGAGGCAATACTACCTGTACCTACATCATTTATAGAGAGAGACTGGGTGGAAGTACTATCTGCACCCACATCGTTTAAAGAAAGATGAAGAGGCAATACTACCTGTACCTACATCATTTATAGAGAGAGACAGGGTGGAAGTACTATCTGCACCCACATTGTTTAAAGAAAGATGAAGAGGCAATACTACCTGTACCTACATCATTTATACATAGAGATAGAGAGGCAGTATTATATGTGTAGTGGACTGGCACTACAGAATAGAAGTACTTTACCTGCAGGTTAAGAGCAACTGTTCTAACTGCCAGTGCATTTAACAAAGGGTAGTTGTGCTGGAATTCATTTAATAAGAAGAGGGAGTCAGGAAACTGAAGAGTAAAGGTTGTTTAGGCACCATCATAAATCAGTTAGTTAGCAGAGCTGTGACAGGCCCCCTGAGTGAGAATAAAGGTGATGGTTCTGGCTCATTTTGTATTGCGCACTTAGAAATCAAAAAACAGTGTTAGAAGAGGGAAGTGAAAGGCAGTAGAGAGTATGGAGTGAGACAGTGAAGACGTCACTCGGAGGGAAGAGGAGCTGAGATGGACATGGAGGAAGCGGAGAGCAATGTCAAAACCTAGCTTCTTTCTTCTCCTCTGTCCTTCTGTAATTAGAGACTCCTTATGTAAACTTTCAAGAAATCCTGTGCGCAGCAGCCAATAAATCATCTGGACACTGAGAAACTGTTTATTTGCTGAAAGCTGATGTCCATTCAAGACAGCTCTGCTTTCTATTGGACCGTAATACAGCCACAAAACTGGAGACAAGAAGTAGAAAAATCTTCATAGAAGTTTGTGAGTACTAGAGATGAGCAAGCACACTCGTCTAAGCTTGATGCTCGTTCGAGTATTAGGCTACTCGAGATGCTTGGCACTCGATTCGAGCACCACGCGGTACTCGAGTCAATTTCATTTCCCTTCCCCGCATGTTTAGCGCCATTTTTTAGCCAATAAATATGCGGGAAGGCATTACCACTTCCTGCTGAGACGTGCCAGCCCTCTAGATGTCTACAGCAATGAGTGGCTGTTGGGATCAGGTGACCACTGAGTATTAAAGCTGTTTCCGCCCGCGGCTCGCCTCAGATGCATTCTGGCAGAGGTTAGGGAAAGAGCTGCTGCTGAGATAGGGAAAGTGTGTGGTCAATTAGCCAGAGTTCTCATTGCTAAACAGTCCGCTAATTTTTTTCTGGGGCAGTGCAGAGCATCTCACATCTCCCATTTGCTGTGTGCAGACAATTAGCCGGAGTTCTCATCGCTAAACAGTCCGTTAATTTTTTCTGTGCAGAGTATCAAACATCTCCCATTTGCTGTGTGCGGTGAATTAGCCAGAGTTCTCATCGTTAAACAGTCCGCTAATTTTTTCTGAGGCAGTTCAGAGCATCTCATATCTACCATTCTGTGTTGGGTGAAGTAGCCGCAGTTATCAGCACTATCCACTGGGTTAATAGTTTTCTGCCCCTGTGCAGAGCATCTCACAATACCCTTTTCCTGTGTGCGGTGAAGTAACCGCAGTTATCAGCACTATCCACTGGGTTAATAGTTTTCTGCCCCTGTGCAAAGCATCTCACAATGCCCTTTCCTTCTGTGCAGTGAAGTAGCCGCAGTTATCAGCACTATCCACTGGGTTTATAGTTTTCTGCCCCTATGCTGAGCATCTCAAAATACCCTTTCCTTGTGTGTGGTGAAGTAGACGCAGTTATCAGCACTATCCAATGGGTAACTTTTTTCTGCCACTCCATATAGCCTCTCTTATCTACAAGTCTCTGTGAGCGGTAAATTACCCCTAGGTGTCAGCGCAAGACAGCGGTTTCTACAAGCCTCCGGTATCTACAAGTCTCTGTGTGCGGTGAATTAGCCTCAGTTCTCAGCACTATACATTGAGTTAATTTATTTGGGCCCTGCTCTATCCTTTATCCGACATGATGAGGAGTAGGGGTAAGAGTTGAGGACGTGGACACGGGCGTCCAAGTGAGGGTGTGGGCACAGGCTGAGGTACTGGGTGGGGTGAATTACAGCCGTCTGCTGAGGGATTAGGAGAGTGCCGCGTCTCTTCACTCCCCAGCTTCATATCACAATTTGCAGGTCCAAGTGGTAGACCTTTATTACAAGCCCACAGTGTGAGCAGGTCCTGTCGTGAATCGCGAATAACGCGTCCAGCAATGTATCGAACCTCCAGTCTTCCACGCAGTCCACTACTACCGAGCTAGGGACTGCACTTCTGAATCCTCTGGCTGCTCCTCCTTCCTCCCAGCCTCGTCACTCCAGGAAAATGACAGATTCTGAGCAGACAGACTCCCAGGAACTGTTCTCGAGTCCCTGCCCTGAGTGGGAAAAAATGGTTCCTCCCCCACCAGGAGTTTGTCGCGACCGATGCCCAACATTTGGAAATTTCTCAGAGTCCGGGTGATGGGGCTGGGGACTTCCGGCAACTGTCTCATGAGCTTTTTGTGGATGAGGATGATGAGACGCAGTTGTCTCTCAGTGAGGTTGTTGTCAGGGCAGGAGGTCCGAGGGAGGAGTGCACAGAGGATTCAGAGGAAGAGCTGCTGGACAATGAGGTGACTGATCCCAGCTGGCTTGCGAAGCCTAGTGAGGACAGGACTTCAGAGGGGGAGGCAAGCTCAGCAGCAGGACAGGTTGGAAAAGGCAGTGAGGTGGCCAGGGGAAGAGGCAGGGCCAAAGCAAATAATTCAGCCAACTGTTTCCCAAAGCATCCCCTCGCGGCAAGCCTCCGTGCAGAGGGCTAGGTATTGAAAGGTGTGGATGTTTTTTAGTGAGAGCACGGACGACCGACGAACAGTGGTGTGCAACCTATGCCGCAGCAAGATCAGCCGGGGAGCCACCACTACCAGCCTCACCACCACCAGCATGCGCAGGCATATGATGGCCAAGCACCCCGCGATGTAGAACAAAGGCCATTCACCGCCTCTGGTTCACACCACTGCCTCTTCCTCTGTGCCACAACCTGGCACACATATCCAATCCCCCTCCCAGGATGCATGCCAAACACCCCACAGCTGTTACAGGGTTTGACCAAGCGGACCAACCTCTGGCTTTCGCCGCTGAGCCTCCAACCGGGCATGGTCATGTGTGACAACGGTCGTAACCTGGTGGCAGCTCTGCAGCCTGGCAGCCTCACACACGTGCCATGTCTAGCTCACGTGTTCAATCTGGTGATTCAGCAGTTTCAGAAAAACTACCCCCACTTGTCTGAACTGCTCGGCAAGGTGCGCCGCGTCTGTGCACATTTCCGCATGTCCACCACGGATGCTGCCAAGCTCAAGACACTGCAACATCAGTTCGAGCTGCCAGAGCACTGACTGCTGTGCGACGTGCCCACATGCTGGAATTCTATGCTGCGTAGAGCAATTGTAGAATACCAGCTGCAACATGGATGGCGTTGTAGTAGTCAGCCTCCGCAGTTCTTCACAGAGTAGTGGGCATGGATGGCAGACATTTGTCAGGTCCTCAAAAACACAAATGGTGTGCGGTGATGCAGCCATTATTAGCTTTACCATCCTGCTGCTTTGCCTGCTGAGAAGTTCGCTGCTAAGCATAAAGGCTGACGCTTTGTGGTTAAACAGGAGACAGGGAATGATAGTATGTCGCTTGATAGCCAGACCACCCTCACGTCTTTATCTCAGCGCGTTTTGGAGGAGGAGGAGGGGGAGGAGGAAGAGGAGGAGGAGGTGGAAGAGACTGCTGGCCACACTGCAGAGGGTACCCATGCTGCTTCCCTCTCATCTGTTTATCGTGTATGGGCTGAGGAGGAGGATCATGAAAGTCATCCTCCTAGTGAGGAAAGCGAAGTGTTGTGTCCTGGGACTCTGGCACACATGGCTAACTTCATGTTAGGCCGCCTTTCCTGTGACCCTCGCATTAGACGCATTCTGGCCAACACGGATTACTGAGTGTACATCCTTATCAACCCATGGTATAAGGAGAACCTTTCCACTCTCATTCCCGAAGAGGAAAGGGGTACGAGAGTGATGCAATACCACAAGGCCCTGGTGGAAAAACTGAGGCAAAAGTTCCCATCTGACAGTGCTAGCGGTAGAAGACTTAGTTCAGAGGGCCAACTAGCAGGGGGGACGTGGGGCAGAGGCAGCGTAGGCAGCACAGTCAGGGGAACACTCTCCAAGGCCTCCCCAGTCTGACTGTGTCACCACTCCCCAGTCAAGGCTGAGTCGGAGGGAGCACTGCAAAAAGATGGTGAGGGAGTACATAGCCGATCATACCACCGTCCTCCGTGGTGCCTCTGCTCCATACAACTATTGGGTGTTAAAGCTGGACACGTGGTTCGAACTTGGGCTGTACACCCTGGAGGTGCTGGCCTGCCCTGCCGCTAATGTGTTATTAGAGAGGGTGTTTAGTGCTGCTGGGGGGATCATCATGGATAAGTGTACCCACCTGTCAACTGACAGCGCTGACATGCTTACACTGATTAAGATGAAGAAATGCTGGATTTCCCCAGACTTCTCTTCTCCACCGGTGGAAAGCAACGGATTCTAAAGATTCTTTTAGCTGCAACAAGAGAAATATGCATCCTTTCTCTAACCCCAAAAAGGGGAGAAGTAGCTTGGTCTATCCCTTTTGGATCTTACTCCTCCTCCTCCTCCTAAAACAGCATGCCATCACACTGAACTGCCAATTTTTCTGCGGGCCAAAGGGCTCTTTTAAAATCAATTTTTTCGGAGGGCTGCCTCCAGGCTCTGTTACAAATTAAGCAACATCAATTTCTATCTTTAAAAATTTTTTATGGGTATCACCTGCACTCAAGGTAAACCAATTTTTCAGGGGTACACAATTGCCTATACTGTTAGCAAAGTAATTTTTTCGGCCTTCACTTATACTGTTGGTAAACAAATTTTTTCAGCTGTTCACCTATACTCTTGGTACACCAATGTTTCAGATGTTCGCCTATACTCTTGGTACACAAATGTTTCAGGGGTTCGCCTAAACTCTCGGTACACCAATGTTTCAGGGGTCCGACTATACTCTTGGTATACAAATGTTTCAGAGGTTCGCCTATACAATTGCTATAGAAAGGTTTGAGGAGTTCACCTATACCCTTGCTACAGAAATGTTTCAGGGCTCCGTCTATACTCTTGCTACAGAAATGTTTCAGAGGTCCGCCTATATACTTGCTACAGAAAGGTTTCTGGGGTCCGCCTATACACTTGCCACAAAAAATGTTCTTCCGGGATTCGCCTATATTCTTGCTACAGAAATGTTTCAGGGGTCAGCCTATACACTTGCTACAGAAAGGTTTGAGGGGTTCGCCTATACTATTGACACAGAAATGTTTCAGGGGTCTGGCTATAATCTTGGTACACCAATGTTTCAGGGGTCCTCCTATAGTCTTGGTACACAAATGTTTCAGGTGTTCGCCTATACTCTTGGTACACAAATATTTCAAGGGGTTCGCCTATACTCTTGATACACAAATGTTTTAGAGGTTCACCTATACTCTTGGTACACCAATGTTTCAAGGGTCTGCCTATACTCTTGGTACACAAATGTTTAAGGAGTTCGCCTATACTATTGCTACAGAAAGGTCTGAGGGGTTTGCCTATACTCTTGCCACAGAAATGTTTTAGGTGTCCGCCTATACACTTGCTACACAAATGTTTGATGGGTCGCCTATACACTTGCCACAGAAATGTTCTTTCGGGATTCGCCTATATTCTTGCTACAGAAATGTTTCAGGGGTCTGCCTATACACTTGCTACAGAAAGGTTTGAGGGGTTCGCCTATACTATTGACACAGAAATGTTTCAGGGGTCTGGCTATAATCTTGGTACACCAATGTTTCAGGGGTCCTCCTATACTCTTGGTACACAAATGTTTCAGGTGTTCGCCTATACTCTTGGTACACAAATATTTCAAGGGATTCACCTATACTCTTGATACATAAATGTTTCAGAGGTTCAGCTATACTCTTGGTACACCAATGTTTCAAGGGTCTGCCTATACTCTTGGTACACAAATGTTTAAGGAGTTCGCCTATACTCTTGGTACACAAATGTTTCAGGGGTTCGCCTAAACTCTCGGTACACCAATGTTTCAGGGGTCCGACTATACTCTTGGTATACAAATGTTTCAGAGGTTCGCCTATACAATTGCTATAGAAAGGTTTGAGGAGTTCACCTATACCCTTGCTACAGAAATGTTTCAGGGGTCCGTCTATACTCTTGCTACAGAAATGTTTCAGAGGTCCGCTTATATACTTGCTACAGAAAGGTTTCTGGGGTCCGCCTATACACTTGCCACAAAAAATGTTCTTCCGGGATTCGCCTATATTCTTGCTACAGAAATGTTTCAGGGGTCTGCCTATACACTTGCTACAGAAAGGTTTGAGGGGTTCGCCTATACTATTGACACAGAAATGTTTCAGGGGTCTGGCTATAATCTTGGTACACCAATGTTTCAGGGGTCCTCCTATACTCTTGGTACACAAATGTTTCAGGTGTTCGCCTATACTCTTAGTACACAAATATTTTAAGGGGTTCGCCTATACTCTTGATACACAAATGTTTCAGAGGTTCAGCTATACTCTTGGTACACCAATGTTTCAAGGGTCTGCCTATACTCTTGGTACACAAATGTTTAAGGAGTTCGCCTATACTATTGCTACAGAAAGGTCTGAGGGGTTTGCCTATACTCTTGCCACAGAAATGTTTTAGGTGTCCGCCTATACACTTGCTACACAAATGTTTGATGGGTTCGCCTATACACTTGCCACAGAAATCTTCTTCCGGGATTCGCCTATACTCTTACTACAGAAAGGTTTGAGGGGTTCGCCTATACACTTGCTACAGAAATCTTTCAGGGGTTCGCCTATACACTTGCCACAGAAATGTTCTTCCAGGGTTCGCCTATACTCTTGCTACAAAAATGTTTCAGGGGGCCGCCTTTGCACTTCCTACAGAAAGGTTTGAGGGGTTCACCTATGCTCCTGCTACAGAAATGTTTTAGGGGTCCGTCTATTCACTTGCCACAGAAAGATTTGAGGGGTTCGCCTATACTATTGCCACGGAAATATTTCAGGAGTCCGTCTATACTCTTGCTACAGAAATGTTCTTCCTAGGTTTGCCTATGCTCTTGCTACAGAAATGTTTCAGGGGTCCGCCTATACACTTGCTACAGAAAGGTTTGAGGGGTTTTCCTATACTATCACCAGAGAAATGTTTCAGGGGTCCGCCTATACACTTGCCACAGAAATGTTCTTCCTAGGTTTGCCTATGCTCTTACTACAGAAATGTTTCAGGGGTCCGCCTATATACTTGCTACAGAAAGGTTTGAGGGGTTCGCCTATACTATCACCAGAGAAATGTTTCAGGGGTCCGCCTCTACACTTGCTACAGAAACGTTTCAGGGGTCCGCCTATACACTTGCTATAGAAATGTTCTTCCAGGGTTCGCCTATACTCTTGCTACAGAAATGTTTCAAGGGTCCCCCTATACACTTACTACAGAAAGGTTTGAGAGGTTCGCCTATACTCTTGCTACAGAAATGTTTCAGGGGTCCGCCTATACACTTGCTACAGAAAGGTTTCTGGGGTCCGCCTATACATTTGCCACAGAAATGTTCTTCCGGGGTTTGCCTATGCTCTTGCTACAGAAATGTTTCAGGGGTCCACCTATACACTTGCTACAGAAAGATGTGAGGGGTTCGCCTATACTATCACCAGAGAAATGTTTCAGCGGTCCGCCTATATTCTTGCTATAGAAAGGTTTTTAGGAGTCCGCCTATACACTTGCTATAGAAAGGTTTCTGAGGTCCGCTTATACACTTGCCACAGAAATGTTCTTCCAGGGTTCCCCAATACTCTTGCTACAGAAATTTTTCAGGGATCCGCCTATACACTTACTACAGAAAGGTTTAAGAGGTTCGCCTATACTGTTGCTACAGAAATGTTTCAGGGGTTCGCCTATACTATTGCTACCGAAATGTTTTAGGGGTTCGCCTATGCTGTGGGTGCACAAAGGCTTCCCAGCACGGTGTCCAGCTGTCTTGCACAAATACACTGAATTACCTGGGTAGGGCGCAGAAGGCTTTCCCATATCAGTGTTCAGCTGTCTGACACATACGCAATATGAATTATGTGGGGACACATGTGTTTCCCATAGCTGTGTAACTCATGGCACCTTGGGTCACACAAGATGGAGGCTGGGACCGAGCCTGACCCTGGGCCCACTCACGTGCTTCCCACACAGAGGATTGCGGGTCCTACCTCGGTCACGGTTTCTCGGGCTTATTATGCCACCTCCTCCTCCTGCTTGGGGTCTGGGGATCAGCGCTGGTCGACAAGTATTTGCTCTCGTGTTACCACAGTTATCTGAGACACTGGTTTGGACCAATCAAAAGAAGCGTAACTGAATTAATGAGACATTCACAGCAGTACTAGCATCTGAGTCCGCTTTATGCCCAGGATTGCTGAGGATGTGGGCAGAGGCCGAGGTTCTGGGGGGGGGGGGGGGATGCAACTGTGCCAGGTTTGGCCTGTGGAATTACTTATTCGTGGTTCATCCAGTCTTTGGAGCGATGACAGCAACCACAACTGATTTAATGAGATGTTCACAGTAGTGCTAGCATCCGAGTCCGCTTTATGCCCACGATTGCTGAGGGTATGGGCAGAGGTGGAGGGCCTGGGGGGAGGGAAACTGCACCAGGTCTGGCCTGTGGAACTTCTTTGTGGTTCATCCCATCTTTGGTTGAAAGCAACCACAACTGACGGCACATTGGGTCAACCAGGTGGAGTCTGGAACCGAATCTGACTCTGGGCCCACTCACGTGCTTCCCACACAGAGTATTGTGGGTCTTACCTCAGTCACGGTTTCTCGGGCTTATTATGACACCTCCTCCTCCTCCTTGGGGTCTTGGGAACAGCACTGGTCAGCATGTATTAGCTCTCGTGTTTCGTGTTACCACAGTTATCCGAGATACTGGATTGGAGCATTCACAGGAAGCATAACTGATTTAATGAGATTTTCACAGGATCACTGTATACCTGTGGTGGCTACTTTTGTGACACCTCCTGCTTTAAACCAATCTTTGGTGTTAGTATGCGCTGCTGCATTGTGGAGATGTGTAGAAGTGCTGGCACCTGAGTCCCCTTTATGCCCACATTTGCGGCTCCTGACAATTTTGTGACGGAGGTGGCACGGGATTGGAATTATGATCGTACGTCAATTTATTATCAATTCTCATCAGCATTGTGGGCTATCGCCCACACTTTCAAAGAGGGTCGCTGCCTTGCCCTGCCAACCCTCTGCAGCGTGTGCCTCCGGTTCCTCCTCATCCAAGATGCAGTTATAAATAGACATGAGTGTGGTGGGGCTATCAAGCCAGCGTGTGGCATCAGGGCAGCTGAATGCTGCGCAGGGAAAATTTTGTGTGCGCTGTGGACGCAGGCTCGTGCAGAGGGTTGGACAGCAATGCCAGCATGTAACCCAGGAGAAGAGGCAGTGGTGTCACCCGCAGGCAGTGATTGGCCTTGGTTGCAGCTAGTGTGGTGCTTAGCTAAGATGTGCCAGCGTGTGTGCCTTGCTGCTTATGGTCTGTCCCAAGTAAATTGTTAGGGGGGTGACCGCCAGGCTCTTGCCCCAATTTGACTTAATAGTGGGACCTTGGAGCCTCAGATGCACCCATGCATGCTGCCCCTGCCATTCTCTATCCATTTCTGTGGTGTTTCCATGACTTTCTGATGTTTTCAGGTGTTTCATACGACCTCCCCCATGTGGAGCATCGGTCAGCTTTAAAAATGCTCGACTCTCCCATTGACTTCAATAGGGTTCATTACTCGAAACGAGCTCTCGAGCATTACGAAAAGTTTAACTCGAGTAATGAGCACCCAAGCATTTTGGTACTCTCTCATCTCTAGTGAGTACTAAAGAAAACTTGAGCACAGTGTTTCAGGAATGACAAAACTGTTAGTGGGGTTTATAAGGGGTATTTCTTGTCAGTTCTCTCTATATAGCTCTTCCTTAGCTCAGATGCTGCCTCCTCAAAGTTTGTTTATCTGTGTGTAAAGTGTTAAACACTATATATGCAAGTTGTATATGCAATTTCTGGAGCTTAATATTAATGCAGACAACCACGGGCCTGAAAGTAAGTGGTGTTACATACGTGTGTTAGTCTTATTTCGCCACCAAACGCTTTTAATCCAGGCACTGGCGTCACAATCACCTAATTCCATTAGTTGTCCAGATCCTGTTGTATACCTTCAATGGTGCACAAGATTACAAAGAGCGTGCTGCACTCATTGCCACTGTGACACGGCTTCTCAGCCACATCTTAGTGAGAGTGGAGACCTCTTCCTGCTTGTCGCCCATTGCATATGCACCTACATCATTTATAGAAAGATCAGGAGGCAGTACTATCTGTACCTACATTATTTATGGAGAAAGACAAAGAGGCAAAACTACCTGTACCTACATGATTTATAGAGAACGACAGGGAGGCGGTACTATCTGTACTTACACCATTCATGAAGAAAGAAGAAGAGGCAATACTAGATCATTTATAGAGAGAGACAGGGAGGCAGTACTATCTGTATCTAGATCATTTATGGAGAAAGAAAAAGAGGCAATATTACCTGTACCTACATCACTTATAGAGAGAGACAGGGAGGCATTACTATCTGTATCTACATCATTTTTAGGAAGAGACAGGGATGCAGTACTATCTGTACCTACATCATTTACAGTGAGAGCCAGGAAGGAACTACCATATGTAGCTACATCAGTTACAGAAAGAGAAGGGAAGGCATGCTATCTGTACCTATATCGTTTACAGAGAGAGAAAAGAAGGAAGTACTATCTGTATGTGCATTTTTTATAGAGAAAATGGGGAGGCAGTACTATCTGTACCTACATCATTTACAGTGAGAGAAGGGGAGGCAGTGCTATCTTTACCTACATGATTGATAGAGAGATACGTGGAAGCAGTATTATCTGTACCTATGTCATTTATAGAGAGAAACAAAAAGAATGTGGAAAAAAACTGGTGTGGGGGCGCAACCCTCTAAGCTACTAGAAGATAAGAGGTCCAATATGTGATGGTGAAGGCACTTCTTTTTTATTATTTCACAAGATAAAAACCAGCAATTGAAAACGCGTTTCGGGGACTCACCCCTTCGTAAGTTCGGCTGGATTGGACACAGCAGGATGCCTGGGGGTGACACAATCCCAAAGGTGTTTTGGGTGTGCCAGAGGTCCTGTATGTGGCAGGGGGACAGGGGAGAAAGAAGTGCACTGCTTGCTGAAGCAAGCAGTGCAATTACACCTGTGGCAGAGGAGAATGATCTTTAGTATATGTTCTCAATGGGGTCGACGCTGCAGCCGCCGGCCCCATTGAGCGCATATACAAGAACAGCGATTTGCACGGAACGCAGTTACATGCGTTCTGCGAATCATTGTGTCATATAATTTTCAGCACATCCGCATAAAAAATGGACATGTGACCGATCCCATTGCAAAGCATTGGGTATATATATACGCAGATCGCAAGCGCATCTGCAAATCGGTAAAAAGAAATGCCCGTGTGACTGAGCCCTTAATACCGTGGTTTGAGAGCAGCTAACAAGTGCGACTGTTTTACAAATCCTGGCAGCACACCTCCAGCTACCAATATAATCTGCCCTGGGTCAAAGTTACGTGCCAGCTGTACCTAGCGTAGTGATTAGAGATGAGCGAGTATACTCGTTTCGAGTAATTACTCGAGCGAGCACCGCAATTTTCGAGTACTTCCGTACTTGGGTGAAAAGATTCGGGGGGCGCCGGGGGGCGGGGGGAGCGGGGGGTAGCAGCGGGGAACAGGGGGGAGCCCTCTCTCTCTCCCTCTCCCCCCCACTCCCCGCTGCAACCCCCCACTCACCCACGGCGCCCCCCGAATCTTTTCGCCCGAGTACGGTAGTACTCGAAAATCGCGGCGCTCGGGCGAAAAAGGGGCGTGGCCGAGTAGGTTTGCTCATCTCTAGTAGTGATCTTTCATTGTACATGTATATTTTGTTATTGTTGTTGGGGAAATAAAGATGTTCTATCCCTTTAATTTCACTACTATTTAAAATGCAGTACTGCTTTAAAAAACTAAAATACCTTTTTTTTTAAAAATAGCTTTCTGTTACCACCCCCCCCCCCCAAATGACTTTTTTATTTTTCCATTGATGTGACAGCTCATTTTTTGCTGGGTGAAGTGTAGTTTTTATTTATGGCAGTTTGGGGTAGACATGACTTTTTGATCGCTTCGTATAAAAAATTTTTCTTGGAGATGGGGAGACCGAAAAGCGTAATTCTGGCGTTGCATGCATTTTTACCTTGACAGCGTTCCCTATGCAGGATTAATAATGTAATATTTAAATGATCTGCACTCTTACAGATGCAGAAATGCCACATTGTTATTTTATTTTTGATATAATGACTGGGAAAGTTATTTTTTAGCTTTTAATATTTTTAAATAATAATAAATAGAGATGAGAGAGCATACTCACTAAGGACAATTACTCAGTCGAGCATTGCCCTTAGCGAGTACCTGCCCGCTCGGGACCAAAGATTCGGCTGCCTGCGGCGGGCGGGGAGCTGCGGGGGAGAGCGGGGAGGAACGGAGGGGAGATCTCTCTCTCCCTCCCCCCCCCCCAGCTCCCCCCTGCTCACTGCCGCAACTCACCTGTCACCCGCGCCGGCAGCCGAACCTTTTCTTCCGAGCGGGGAGATACTCGCTAAGGACAATGCTCGATCGAGTTATTATCCTTAGCGAGTATGCTTGTTCATCTCTAAGGGCGCCCACCCACTGGCGTTTGCGATTTTCGTGCGTGAAAAACGCAGCGTTTTCTGCGCATTTTTGGCGCGTTTTTCGTGGCGTTTTTTGCGGCATTTTCACGGCTTTTTTGCGCCTTTTCCGTTAATTTCCATTGACATTCATGGGTGCATTAAGAGAAAAATAAGGACACATATGCAACTGACAGTTCCTATGTTAAAAATTGCAACGGACTGAAAAAAAAACCGCAAGTGGACAGGAACACATTCAATTCTAATTGCTCTTGAGAAAAAACGCAAAACGCAAAGGAAAAAAAAATCGCCAGTGGGTGGGCGCCCTAATAATAAACAAATGATTACAAAAAATAATTTACTTTTTTTTTTCTTTAGTTCCCACAGAGAAATTGAACTTGCAATCGTTTGATCATTCATACAGTATAATGCAATACTAAAGTATTGCATTATGCTGTATTCTGACCAAAAATCTATAAAGACCTGACTCAAGCACGTCTCACCATGATTTCACAGTGATTTCATTGCAAGGGAGGCATTCAGAACCCCCAATCACTAGTTGGGGAATTGTCGTCACTGCCAGAATGGACAGCGCTATTTAAAGGGTTAAGAGCCAGGGGAAGATGTAATATGCAATTTTGTGGGTGGGTTTTGGCTGTCAAAGATGTCTGACGCCCGCCTCGTATGCTCCATGTACACAGACACCCGACATATGCTGGACACATATGGCACACATTGGGTAAGGGTTTAAAGGGTTGTCCCACGAAAACTATTGTTTGTAGTCTGTCACCATGGCGATGCATTGTTTTGAGGATTTTTCTAAATCGATACTATAAGTAAAGCCTCATTTTCCTTTCATTTCAGATATTTTTGCACAATAAAAAAAAAAAGTATTTGCGGACGTTTACATTCCATCTGATTTGATGTGGATGATATTTTCGCTCCGGCACATAGTTCACTAATTACATATTTTCCCCTTGAACATTTGACAATCATCTTTTTCCCGTTCTTCCTTGTGTGACGCTGCAGGAGAACATTCTGGAGTTTGATCCGCTCCCCATTAAATTTATGACAAATGGAAACATTTTTTACCATAATAATGACATTATGTGAACAATGCGGCGACGAGTCGGCCGTTCCGGTAATAACTGCGGCGCTGACTTTGATGTTTCTTTTACTTGTCACCAGCATGCACGGGGTTACGCTCCAGCTGCCATGTTTGCATCTGCTGCCTGCTTCCGTTAATTAACCTGTCTGTCAGGTGAGGATCTACCTGTAGGACGCTGTCACTAGGATTTCCACAGCTTGATGCAAGGCTGCTGCTTAGAGAGCTGTAAGGGAGGGGTGGCGAAGTGACAGCTGCAGCTACAGGTAGCACCTAGATCGCTGGAATACTTGGAAGGTCCCAGCTCGATGCAGAGGTCCAGCTGCTGTAGGGGTTAATTTGTAGTTAAGCAAAACTCAGAAGTAGCATCGTTTCCTTGATTTGGATCCGACAGAAAGCAATAAGAGAGCAGTGTACCCACACCAGAACTGCTCAGTAAATAAATACTGTACCAGAGCCAAGCTGAGAATGTAGATACAGCCCCAGAACCAGACCCATAACATAAATGCAGCACTAGAACCAAGTTCATAACACAAACCAACCTATGTATATAGATATAATACCAGAACCAAGCTCACAACATAACTACGGCAGCAGAACTAAGTGATTCTGATGCGGGGATGCTGATAGGCGTAAGTCTAGGACCCAAAGGCTTTGAGGAGGGTTATAGGAACAAGTGGTGGAGGTGCTGCCAACCAGCAGAACCCACCCAAGAGGGGCGGACTGGATGTTCGGGTATAGAAAACTGGTAAGGCAGCGCAACTCTTCAGTGAAAGATCGTGAGGCGATAGGATAAAGTATCCAACTTCTCTTTTATTTAGTGAATTAAAAGCCAGCAACACATATGTGTTTTGGGGTGAACCCCTTTATCAGTCATACCGAGAGGTACTGACATACAAGAAGGATGGCAAAGTGGTTACAACATAAGGCTGGGCTCATATCATTATCGCGCATTACACAGGTGCTGTATGCCCGTGTGATATGCAGTAACTCGCAGGTAATTGGTTACTTTGCCTTTAGCAGTTCCAATCACAGCGACGGCACGGAAAATATTAAAATAACTGGTGTTCCGGGCATGGCAGAGTGCGTGAGATACGCTGTCATATGCTGTCAATTTTCGGCGCCATACGAGGCAGTATCCCGGGTCACAACCGGCTCCAGAACTGTATTATGCTGCATGATCCCCGAAGCGTTTTATGCTTATGTCCGTGTGAGCCCAGCTAAAGGGCGCATTCACACATCTGAATATCGGCTGGGTTTTCACACCCGGCCGATATATGGTGTCCCTTTCTGCAGGGGGGCGGCTGGAAGAGTCGTGAGCAGTGCACTGAGCTCCCGCCCCCTCTCCACCCCCTCACCACTGTTTACAATGGGAGGGCGGGATGGAGGCGGTGCTAAGTTCTGCCCCATCCCACCCCCTCCCATTGCAAATAGTGGCGAAGGGCGGAGAGGGGGCGGGAGCTCTGTTCACTGCTCCCGGCTCTTCCAGCCACCCCCCTGCAGGGACATCAGATATCGTCCGGGCGTGAAAACCCGGCTGATATACAGCCGTGTGGATAAGCCCTTAAGAAGGTAGAAGGGAGCATGAAATCAAAAGGGGGAAAGAAAGTAAAATGAAAATATAAAAAGAAAGAAAAAATAATCAAGCACAATCAAAATTAAAAAAAGGAAAGAAAGTTCATAGGAAAACAGTAAATTATTAAAGAAATAATTTAATATCCGCTTAAAAGATCTTATCAGCGGATAACCGTGTCACGGATGATGGATATGATGCAGCAACAGGAGTTACAAAAATAAGCAATATTTATTTACAAACAAATGAATGAAAACAAGTAATGTTGTAATAACAAGCGGTTAGCTTCTACTGTAGATTTACCTGACGCTAACTACGGCTAAGGCCGGCTGTCCACAGGCGTTGTGATATACCGTGGTGGTATATCACAACACTTTGCTACTAGGAACAGAGTCCACCTGACACATAGCGCTGAAACTCCCACTGCTATGTCTCTAATCAGTAGGCTCATATCCCTGTGACACTATCTCAGTTTGTTCTCATGAGCACCAGTACAGTCCTACATAACAGGCCTGTTTACACCCCTCAGGTATGCACACCTGGCATTTTTTACTAAGGTTGGCCTCACTTACAGTTCAGTAGCAACAAACTCCTCAGTATCCTCTTTGGTCTTGGTCTATTGCATTAGCCGCACACTACTGCTCTTTTTCTATCCTCCAGATGACTTTTCTCCCCGAATCTCTGTGTTCACTCAGGCCACACAGCAGCAGAAATTCAAACAGTCCCTATCACATCCAGGGGCTCCGGCTACTTTTTCCTCTATGGCAGTAGCAGCAGCTCGTCTGCAGACTATTGCACTTCTCTAGCAGCAGCTCTAAGCAGCACCTCTACTGACTAAGACAGTCCCTGCACTCTGTCTGTGGTGCAGCAGGAATGCCTTTTATAGTGCTGACATCATCTCACTGGGAAGTTCCCATGGAGCATGCTCAGTTGTGTTTGGAGCAGATGACTTGGTACACCTTTAAGGGGAGCCACCTAGAAATAAGTGACTGCTCATTGGCTGGCTGATTGCTGGCATATTTACACAGGCCAATGACCTGGAAACCAACATTTAAATGTTTCATGTGAAAGAGTCTTAAGGCACAGTCCTAAAAGTTACAAAGACAATATGGCCAACACTAGCAGCGGTGGCCTTTCTCTTCATGTAAATGTTAGGAAGAATTAGCTCCTTGTCTCAACTTGAACCCCTGATGAGTCTTTTCTTTATAGTAATGGACCATTATAATGGGTTTGCTATAATAGATATCCTAAAGTTGCCGTTAAAGGGATTGTCTGGCTGGTTGGGCCACCAATAGTAGGTCTCTCTGATCAGTTGTACAACAGGTCAATATACAGCTCTGTTCCAACTGCAGTGGACATTTCTGGTATGACATTCAAAGCCCCTATTCACATCAGTGGAAATGTTGCCTGTAATGCCACACCTGACCACTGCAGCAGGAACAGAGCTGCCTGCCTCATACTGAAATCACCTCCTTGGACATGAAAACTGACCCAGCGAACAAGTGATCAGAGAGGGGTCTCAGACAATGGATGCCCATTGTCGCACTATTCGTGACCTATTTTGTAGACAACCCATCAATAGCTTCCAATTGGACAACTATTTCAAGTCCTGGCCGTATTCCTTGTGATGCTTCACCAGTTTTTAAAGCATTTGCAGAGAGTTTTTGCTACATGACAGTACAGTACCCAGAGAGGAGTGTGTGGCAGGGATGATGTGGGTTGTAGTTCCTGGTTGTCTGAAAGGCCATAAACCGCTCTCCATGACTCGGCCTCTATTCTGCCCGCAGATCATTTCCAGGTTGTAACTATTTATTTTTATCTTTTCATAGGATTAGTGTGGGAAGTAAACAAAGCGTAACAATCGTCCCCAAGGGATGGCGGAGGAAACCAGCGAGTTTCATCCCCTAATTTTATTAGCTGCTAATAGATTTCAGCTTTGATATAGATAGCGGAGCTAAATCATCACTGACAGGAGGTATAATCTCTGTTTATCCTGTAATCTGATACACAGCTATTAGCCTTATAGTCACAGGAGCTCAGATGTCTCCGTACCATATGCCGTACAGCCACAGAAGGTGCCTCTGCATGAGCTATAATAATCAATAGCATCATAACATCTTATAGTATAATACATAGGTGGCAGTATTATAGTAGTTATCTTCTTGTACATAGGGGGGCAGTATTATAGTAGTTATATTCTTGTACATAGTGGGCAGTATTATAGTAGTTATATTCTTGTACATAGGGGCAGTATTATAGTAGTTATATTCTTGTACATAAGGGGCAGTATTATACTAGTTATATTCTTGTACATAGGGGCAGTATTATAGCAGTTGTTTTCTTGTACATAGGAGCAGTATTATAGTAGTTATATTCTTGTACATAGAGGGCAGTATTATAGTAGTTATATTCTTGTACATAGGGGCAGTATTATAGTAGTTATATTCTTGTACATAGGGGGCAGTATTATAGTAGTTATATTCTTGTACATAGGAGCAGTATTATAGTAGTTATATTCTTGTACATAGGAGCAGTATTATAGTAGTTATATTCTTGTACATAGGGGGCAGTATTATAGTAGTTATATTCTTGTACATATAGGCCAGTATTATAGTAGTTATATTCTTGCACATAACAGACAGTATTATAGTAGTTATATTCTTGTACGTGGGGGCAGTATTATAGTAGTTATATTCTTGTACATAGGAGCAGGATTATAGTAGTTATATTCTTGTACATAGGAGGCAGTATTATAGTAGTTATATTCTTGTACATGGGGGGCAGTATTATAGTAGTTATATTCTTGTACATAAGGGGCAGTATTATAGTAGTTATATTCTTGTACATAGGAGGCGGTATTATAGTAGTTATATTCTTGTACATAGGGGGCAGTATTATAGTAGTTATATTCTTGTACATACAGGGCAGTATTATAGTAGTTATATTCTTGCACATAACAGACAGTATTATAGTAGTTATATTCTTGTACGTGGGGGCAGTATTATAGTAGTTATATTCTTGTACATAGGAGCAGGATTATAGTAGTTATATTCTTGTACATAGGAGGCAGTATTATAGTAGTTATATTCTTGTACATGGGGGGCAGTATTATAGTAGTTATATTCTTGTACATAAGGGGCAGTATTATAGTAGTTATATTCTTGTACATAGGAGGCGGTATTATAGTAGTTATATTCTTGTACATAGGGGGCAGTATTATAGTAGTTATATTCTTGTACATACAGGGCAGTATTATAGTAGTTATATTCTTGCACATAACAGACAGTATTATAGTAGTTATATTCTTGTACGTGGGGGCAGTATTATAGTAGTTATATTCTTGTACATAGGAGCAGGATTATAGTAGTTATATTCTTGTACATAGGAGGCAGTATTATAGTAGTTATATTCTTGTACATGGGGAGCAGTATTATAGTAGTTATATTCTTGTACATAAGGGGCAGTATTATAGTAGTTATATTCTTGTACATAGGAGGCGGTATTATAGTAGTTATATTCTTGTACATATGGGGCAGTATTATTGCAGTTATATTCTTGTACATGAGGGGAGTATTATAGTAGTTATATTCTTGTACATAGGGGGTAGTATTATAGTAGTTATGTTCTTGTACATAGGAGGCAGTATTATAGTAGTTATATTCTTGTACATAGGATGTAGTATTATAGTAGTTACATTCTTGTACATAGGGGCAGTATTATAGTAGTTATATTCTTGTACATAGGGGGCAGTATTATAGTAGTTATATTCTTGTACATAGGGGGCAGTATTATAGTAGTTATATTCTTGTACATAGGGGGCAGTATTATAGTAGTTATATTCTTGTACATAGGAGCAGTATTATGGTAGTTATATTCTTGTACATAGTGGGCAGTATTATAGTAGTTATATTCTTGTACATAAGTGGCAGTATTATAGTAGTTATATTCTTGCACATAACAGACAGTATTATAGTAGTTATATTCTTGTACGTGGGGGCAGTATTATAGTAGTTATATTCTTGTACATAGGAGCAGGATTATAGTAGTTATATTCTTGTACATAGGAGGCAGTATTATAGTAGTTATATTCTTGTACATGGGGGGCAGTATTATAGTAGTTATATTCTTGTACATAAGGGGCAGTATTATAGTAGTTATATTCTTGTACATAGGAGGCGGTATTATAGTAGTTATATTCTTGTACATAGGGGGCAGTATTATAGTAGTTATATTCTTGTACATACAGGGCAGTATTATAGTAGTTATATTCTTGCACATAACAGACAGTATTATAGTAGTTATATTCTTGTACGTGGGGGCAGTATTATAGTAGTTATATTCTTGTACATAGGAGCAGGATTATAGTAGTTATATTCTTGTACATAGGGGCAGTATTATAGTAGTTATATTCCTGTACACAGGGAGCAGTATTATAGTAGTTATATTCTTGTACATAGGGGCAGTATTATAGTAGGTATATTCTTGTACATAGGGGGCAGTATTATAGTAGTTATATTCTTGTACATAGGGGGCAGTATTATAGTAGTTATATTCTTGTACATAGGGGGCAGTATTATAGTAGTTATATTCTTGTACATAGGAGCAGTATTATGGTAGTTATATTCTTGTACATAGTGGGCAGTATTATAGTAGTTATATTCTTGTACATAAGTGGCAGTATTATAGTAGTTATATTCTTGCACATAACAGACAGTATTATAGTAGTTATATTCTTGTACGTGGGGGCAGTATTATAGTAGTTATATTCTTGTACATAGGAGCAGGATTATAGTAGTTATATTCTTGTACATAGGAGGCAGTATTATAGTAGTTATATTCTTGTACATGGGGGGCAGTATTATAGTAGTTATATTCTTGTACATAAGGGGCAGTATTATAGTAGTTATATTCTTGTACATAGGAGGCGGTATTATAGTAGTTATATTCTTGTACATAGGGGGCAGTATTATAGTAGTTATATTCTTGTACATACAGGGCAGTATTATAGTAGTTAAATTCTTGCACATAACAGACAGTATTATAGTAGTTATATTCTTGTACGTGGGGGCAGTATTATAGTAGTTATATTCTTGTACATAGGAGCAGGATTATAGTAGTTATATTCTTGTACATAGGAGGCAGTATTATAGTAGTTATATTCTTGTACATGGGGGGCAGTATTATAGTAGTTATATTCTTGTACATAAGGGGCAGTATTATAGTAGTTATATTCTTGTACATAGGAGGCGGTATTATAGTAGTTATATTCTTGTACATATGGGGCAGTATTATTGCAGTTATATTCTTGTACATGAGGGGAGTATTATAGTAGTTATATTCTTGTACATAGGGGGTAGTATTATAGTAGTTATGTTCTTGTACATAGGAGGCAGTATTATAGTAGTTATATTCTTGTACATAGGATGTAGTATTATAGTAGTTATATTCTTGTTCATAGGGGGCAGTATTATAGTAGTTATATTCTTGTACATAGGGGGCAGTATTATAGTAGTTATATTCTTGTAGATAGGAGCAGGATTATAGTAGTTATATTCTTGTACATAGGGGGCAGTATTATAGTAGTTATATTCTTGTACATAGGGGGCAGTATTATAGTAGTTATATTCTTGTAGATAGGAGCAGGATTATAGTAGTTATATTCTTGTACATAGGAGGCAGTATTATAGTAGTTATATTCTTGCACATGGGGGACAGTATTATAGTAGTTATATTCTTGTACATAAGTGGCGGTATTATAGTAGTTATATTCTTGTACATATGGGGCAGTATTATTGCAGTTATATTCTTGTACATGAGGGGAGTATTATAGTAGTTATATTCTTGTACATAGGGGGTAGTATTATAGTAGTTATGTTCTTGTACATAGGAGGCAGTATTATAGTAGTTATATTCTTGTACATAGGAGGCAGTATTATAGTAGTTATATTCTTGTAGATGAGGGGAGTATTATAGTAGTTATATTCTTGTACATAGGAGGCAGCATTATAGCAGTTATATTCTTGTACATAGGGGCAGTATTATAGTATTTATATCTTTGTACATAGGGGGCAGTAATATAGTAGTTATATTCTTGTACATACGGCGCAGTATTATAGTAGTTATATTCTGGTACATAGGGGGCAGTATTATAGTAGTTATATTCTTGTACATAGCAGGCAGTATTATAGTTGTTATATTCTTGTACATAGGGATCAGTATTATAGTAGTTATATTCTGGTACATAGGAGGCAGTATTATAGTAGTTATATTCTTGTACATAGGAGGCAGTATTATAGTTGTTATATTTTTGTACATGGGGGCTGTATTATATTAGTTATATTCTTGTACATGGGAGGCCGTATTATAGTAGCTATATTCTTGTACATAGGGGCAGTATTATAGCAGTTATATTCTTGTACATATGCGGCATTATTATAGCAGTTATATTCTTGTGCATAAGAGCAGTTTTATAGTAGTTATATTTTTGTACAAAGGTGCAGTATTATCGTGGTTATATTCTTGTACATAGGGGCAGTATTATAGTAGTTATATTCTTGTACATAGGGGCAGTATTATAGTAGTTATATTCTTGTACATAGGGGCAGTATTATAGTAGTTATATTCTTGTACATAAGAGGCAGTATTCTAATAGTTATATTCTTGTACTTAGCGGCACTATTATAGTAGTTATATTCTTGTACATAGGGGGCAGTATTATAGTAGTTATATTCTTGTATATAGGAGCAGTATTATAGTAGTTATATTCTTGCACATAACAGACAGTATTATAGTAGTTATATTCTTGTACGTGGGGGCAGTATTATATTAGTTATATTCTTGTACATTGGAGCAGTATTATAGTAGTTATATATCTGGTCATTTGAGCAGTATTATAGTACATATATTCTTGTACATAGTGGGCAGTATTATAGTAGTGATATTCTTGTAGATGAGGGGAGTATTATAGTAGTTATATTCTTGTACATAGGAGGCAGTATTATAGCATTTATATTCTTTTACATTGGGGCAGTATTATCGTATTTATATTTTTGTACATAGGGGGCAGTATTATAGTAGTTATATTCTGGTACATTGGAGCAGTATTATAGTAGTTATATTCTGTTACATAGGAGCAGTATTATAGTAGTTATATTCTTGTACATAGGAGGCAGTATTATAGTAGTTATATTCTTGTACATGGGAGGCAGTATTATAGTAGTTATATCTTGTACATAGGGGCAGTATTATAGTAGTTATATTCTTGTACATAGGGGTCAGTATTATATTATGTATATTCTTTTACATAGGGGGGCATTATTATAGCAGTTATATTCTTGTACATAAGAGCAGTTTTATAGTAGTTATATTTTTGTACAAAGGTGCAGTATTATCGTAGTTATATTCTTGTACATAGGGGGGCAGTATTATAGTAGTTATATTTTTGTATATAGGAGGCACTATTATAGTAGTTATATTCTTGTACATAAGAGGCAGTACTAATAGTTATATTCTTGTACACAGGGAGCAGTATTATAGTAGTTATATTCTTGCACATAAGGGGCAGTATTATAGTAGTTATATTCTTGCACATAAGGGGCAGTATTACAGTAGTTATATTCTTGTACATAGTAGCAGTATTATAGTAGTTATATTCTTGTACATAGGGGCAGTATTATAGTAGTTATTTTCTTGTACATAGTGGACAGTATTATAGTAGTTATATTCTTGTACATAAGGGGCAGTATTATAGTAGTTATATGCTTGTACATAGGGGGCAGTATTATAGTAGTTATATTCTAGCAGATAGGCAGCAGTATTATAGTAGTTATATTCCTGTACATGGGGGGGGCAGTATTATAGTAGTTGTATTCTTGTACATAGGGGCCAGTATTATAGTAGTTATATTCTTGTACATAGGGGGCAGTATTATAGTAGTTACATTCTTGTACATAGGGGGCAGTATTATAGTAGTTATATTCTTGTACATAGGGGCAGTATTATAGTAGTTATATTCTTGTACATAGGGGGCAGTATTATAGTAGTTATATTCTTGTACATAGGGGCAGTATTATAGTAGTTATGTTCTTGTACATAGGGGCAGTATTGTAGCTCTTCCCCCCAACCCCCCCCCCCCCCCCCCCCCACCCCCCCCCCCCCCCCCCCCCCCCCCCCCCCCGCTCCCCTCTGCAACACCCAGCTCACCCCGGCGCCCCCCAAATCTTTTGCGTGCAAAAACACCCGAACGGAATATGCTCGCTCATCTCTAGTAGCGAAAGAAAAATATATACAAAGACTCCTTTTTAAAATGTAGACTGTAATAGCTACTTAGAATTTTTTCAGTGGACATGCAAGTCCATGGAAAAGAAATATACTCTTTTGAGGTTTGAGCATATTTGTAGAAACTGCACAACTGTTGAAACCTTTAATAAACAGGCTGATGTTTGAAAAATCGATTTAAAGAAAAAAATTTCTACGGACTCTGGTGGAAAAGGCCCCTTGAAAGGCATTAGAGAATGTTTGTCCTCTTGATAGAAAGAATAAATTAGATATGAAAAGGAAAACAAAATACAAAGAAATGTGGCTTTTATTACAAAATTTAATGTGCAACACGAGAAAAAAATAAATCGATTCTCAAAAAACATTGGGAGATTTTAAAGAGGTGATCCTTTTTTAAATAACCTTATTCCCGCTATCCTGAAAGTGGTATGTAGAATAAATCGCACTTAAAAAAATATTTTAGCTCTATTCATCCCATCTCATTGATCCACATTTAGAGGATCCCGTCTTTTTAGAGGGACCATTTTTAAAATCTCTAGAACTACTTGGGATTAGTGATGAGCGAGCATACTTGCTAAGGGCAATTGTTCGAGCGGGCATTGCCCTTAGCGAGTACCTGCCCGCTCGGAAGAAAAGGTTTGGCTGCCGGTGGCGGGCAGGGAGTGGCGGGGGAGAGCGGGGAGGAGCGGAGGGGAGATGTCTCTCTTCCTCTCTCCCCGCTCCCCCTGCTTACTGCCGCAACTCATCTGTCACCCGCGCCGGCAGCCGAACCTTTTCTCTCGAGCGGGCAGGTACTCGCTAAGGGCAATGCTCGCTCGAACAATTGCCCTTAGCGAGTATGCTCGTAGTTCTAGAGTTTTTAAAAAATGGTCCCTCTAAAAAGACGGGATCCTCTAAATGTGGATCAATGAGATGTAGGTGTTGTGAAAGCATACAGAATGGTGTAACAGATGCTTCCACATCCAATGGAGGCCCTCATTATGAATTGAAAGATTATATGATCTGTAGTTCAGACTATGTTATTTATTTAACTAAATGTCCGTGTCATCTTCGCTATATATGAAGGACTACAAAAGTTTTAGGACCAGAATGAACCAGCATCATCACAATATTATTAAAGGTTAAGGCTTTATAACAACCGAAACGCGTCAGCTTATCTTTTCATCCCTGTGCGCATGGGAATTTTTTAAATATGTACCCAATAAAGAAATGATTTTTTATATAAAAAAAACATTGGTGCTGGATCAAACCTTCATACTTTTCAGCTATACTTCGGGACTGGGCTCGGCCTGTTACATCCGTGCACCTGTGGATTACTCTACAAGTACATTTGATTATTACATGTGAACATCTAACAGTGGCTGTATCATTTTTTTCTCTTTTGCAGTGGACCCGCCGGGTGCCGAGCTTTTTCTCTCTCTCTCTCTCTCGGCCACGTATTGCTGTGGATGTGCACACATTTTGTTTGTATGTTAAATAAATTAGTGTCTACCATCTTGAGGATCTTTGACTTTGATAGCCCGCCAGTGGAGATTTCATAAGGCTAATTTTTTGACAAAGGGGTGTCTTCAGGGAGGGGACCTCCCAAAGAAGTAAGTGCTTTTTTAGAAAAGAGAAAAAGAAAAAAATTAGAAAAAAAAAAAAAATAAAATATATATATATATATATATATATATATATATATATATTCTACGCTTCATTCCTATAAGCAGCGTGGGACTACTAGTTTTTAGTGTTTCTTTTTCTGTGATGTTCCTGGGTCCGTCTTTGGACTCTGGTGTCTAGATCCTGCTGCTCACCGGAGACATCTGCCTGGTTAAAGGGGTTGTCTCGCGGCAGCAAGTGGGGTTAAGTACTTCTGTATGGCCATATTAATGCACTTTGTAATGTACATCGTGCATTAAATATGAGCCATACAGAAGTTATTCACTTACCTGCTCCAATCAGGAGGCACATGTGACGGGGGCAGAGCTACGTGATGACGCGTACAAGGGGGCGGAGCCAAAACGCCGCTGCTGCCGAGCCAAGCCGAAGGGAGAAGACCCATCTGCGCAAGCGCGTCTAAAAAAAGCAAGAAGACACCGAAATTAGACGGAGCCATGGAGACGGGGATGCCAGCAACGGAGCAGGTAAGTGAATAACTTCTGTATGGCTCATATTTAATGCATGATGTACATTACAAAGTGCATTAATATGGCCATACAGAAGTGTATAGACCCACTTGCTGCCGCGAGACAACCCCTTTAAAGGAGGGAGTTTCGGATACATGAGTGCTACGGAAGGTCGATTCCTGAGTGGCAGCGGTTGGTTCCCAACAAGGGGTTTGGACCGCTAGCACCAGGTGAGTGCCCTCCCTACACACATACATAAGCTTTATACTCTGAGTGCTATTCCTGATAGAATTATTCCGTTAAGGCTTTTTTTAATAGATTTACTAACAGATTGTATTAATGTAAAAATCTTTCTAGGTTCAACACAATCTCTTTCTTTGCCCCGGGTATAGCTTGACAATAACGATCGGCTTGCAGTTGTTCGTCTCCCAAAAAGCATATTTGTAAAAACTTTGGATCTTCATTTGGTGCAGGAAGCATTGAACCTACTCTGTGATATATTTGGTCTTGCACTT